>NC_065452.1:75540684-75840684 GCF_917563875.1 Diabrotica virgifera virgifera | reverse complement strand
AATCATTGGCTAATACTCGTAAAGTGAATGTGAATTTAGTTGGAAATATATAAAATGATAAGGGGTCATCATTCCATACATTTCTGTGTAACTATATACACCGGTAAATATATAACTATATAATATAATATATAATATATATGTAACTATATAATATATATAATATATAATATATATGTAACTATATAACCTTGCTCCTGTAGTAATCCTTTTACAAGTTAACAAACAACTTTTTTAACTTGCTACACTATACTGACGAAGCCCAAATAGGCCGAAACACCGGTGTATATAGTTGCACAGAAATGTATGGAATGATGACCCCTTATCATTTTATATATTTCCAACTAAATTCACATTCACTTTACGAGTATTAGCCAATGATTTTGCTTATATATATATATATATATATATATATATATATATATATATATATATATATATATATATTGTTATGCTCTACTTTAAATATTTATTTAGATTGATTGGCAAATTCTTTATTCAATTACTTTAATCACTGCCTGTGTAAAACAAAAACAATTCAAATTAAATATTCCAATAAATTTTATTCCCTTGGCTAATTCTGTATTTTATACAATACCTATGATTTGTGGCTTCTAGTATTTCTAATTGCTTACTTCTTCCAGGATGGAACAGGGAAATTAAAAACATTCAATATCATATAAATGTAGTATATTATTCATTTACCAAATAAGCCGTGTACATATGATTTAAAAATACTAAATTTAACTTTGTTGCAACAATTTCTTACTTAACCTTCCGATGACCAACCTTTTTTTG
The DNA here is from genome assembly GCF_917563875.1 of Diabrotica virgifera virgifera. Classification (NCBI taxonomy): domain Eukaryota; kingdom Metazoa; phylum Arthropoda; class Insecta; order Coleoptera; family Chrysomelidae; genus Diabrotica; species Diabrotica virgifera. The sequence goes on along the minus strand of NC_065452.1, from coordinate 75,839,886 downwards.
TCACACGGATGACCAAGGGGGGAAAAATGACCCCAGGTCAAAAATGTCAAAAATGACAATTAACAAAAAACGACGGTTTTTTTTTGCATGGACTTTATGTCATTCAGCCAGTCACAAAATGAGTATTAGTGTCATGTGTAGTATGTTGTAATCTTGTATATCTGGGTACTCATATTAATGAAAGCTGGAACCCTAGTACAGAAATAAAAAGTAGAATTGCCAAAGCAAGAACAAGTTTTATGAAATTTAAGAAAATCCTGTGCAGTCATGATCTAAATTTGGAACTTCGCATAAGAATGGTCCGATGTTATATATCCACAACGGCATCCAGGGCGGAGAAGAAGGTCTTCACAACGGTCCGGAGGACGGAGGTGGCAGCCCCCTGGTTTTAGGGCTTGTATAAAATCGAACCTGGAAATCGGCAGCTGGTTTTTCAGTATCTGTATTGAGCGGAAGTCATTTAGGCCAGAACGGTCGATACAGAATAGTACTCGGTGCGGTGGCAACCACTTAAACAGCGTGTACACAGCGGTGTAGAAAGCCAAGGGAATGACTACTACACTATTTTTCCCAGGTTAATCAATATGGCTGAGGAAATAAACGATGGCCCCGAGTACGGGCGCTTCTTAAATGGGGCAGGGGTGCGAAGAATCTCCCGCTTGGCCAAAATTGATATACAGAGAAGTTGTAGAATAGGCACATGGAATGTGCGGAGTTTATATGAACCAGGAAAAACACACAATGCCATAAATGAGATGAAAAGGCTGCAAATATCAATTCTGGGTATCAGTGAAATGCGATGGCCCGGATCTGGCCAATGCCATGTGGATGATCATGAAGTATATTATGCAGGAGAAGAGAGTAATTACCATCGTCATGGTGTAGGATTCATAGTCTCAAACGAGGTTAGCAAATGTGTTAGGGCGGTATGCCAGGTATCTGAACGAGTCATAATGATTCAGTTGAACGCGAAACCCAGAAACATAAATTTAATACAAGTGTATGCACCGACAGCGGAAAGTGAACTGGAAGAACTTGACAAGTTCTACGCCGATGTAAAAACTGTTACCGACCAACTAAAGACTAGAGATCTCACCATTCTGATGGGTGACCTTAATGCTAAGATCGGAAAAGGCAGACAAAGTAATATTATTGGCTGTTATGGACTGGGCGATAGAAATGAAAGGGGAGACTATTTCGCAGATTTTTGCAACGAACATAATCTATGAATAATGAATACCTTTTTCAAATTACCTAAAAGGAGATTATATACGTGGAAATCTCCAGCAGATACCCCCAATAATATCGTAAGAAACCAAATTGGCTACATAACCATCAGTGAGCGTTAAAGAAATGCAGTAAAATCTGTAAAAACCTATCCTGGCGCCGATGTGCCATCTGATCACAATCTATTGTTAGCCGAAATAAAATTAAAACTTAAACGGATAAAACAACAACGATCCTCTAACAAACTGGATACCGATTTTATTAGAAACAACAGTCAGGGGATTTCAAACAATTTAGAGAGCAATTTTGAGAATAGCGAACAACAAGAATCCATCGAGGATCATTGGAACCAAATCAAAACGATTATAAGCAACTCAACTCCAAACTTCAAAGAGAAAAATCAAAAGAAGCAACAGTGGATGAACGATGAGATTTTGAATTTGATAGAAAAAAGACGCAAATTTAAGAATCAAAACATCGAAATGTATAAACGCATTAATAAAGAGATAAGGACTAAAATACGAACGGCAAAAGAAACATACTTTGAAAAAAAATGTTTGGAAATTGAAGAGTTGCAGAGAAAACATGATTCATTTAATATGTATAAAAAAATAAAAGAACTCACCGGTCAGCACAAAAAACATGCAAATAACATCGTTGATAGAGACGGAAAACTGATTATCACTGATCTGGATAAAATAGACAGATGGAAAGAATACATTGAGAAACTGTTTAATGATGAAAGGCCCGAGCTTGAAATTAACGAAGTAGTTACAGGACCTGACATAACTATGGACGAAATTGAACAAGCAATAAGATTAGCAAAGACCAGAAAAGCGACGGGACCAGACGAAATACCGAATGAACTAATAAAACTCTTCGAAAATTCAGGTAAAAGATCTCTCCTTCATCTTTTTAATAAAGTTTATCAAACTGGCTATATACCAACGGATTGGCTACTGTCGACTTTTGTGACGATACCTAAAAAAGCAAACGCGAAAAGATGTAGTGACTACCGAACCATTAGCTTGATGAGTCATGTTTTAAAGATATTTCTACGAATTTTGCACTCTAGGATGTACCAAAAAATAGAAGAACAGCTTGGTGATACACAGTTTGGATTCCGCAATAACCTTGGGACCAGAGAAGCACTGTTTAGTATTCAGGTTATGGTACAGAGATGCAGAGATGTCGGATATCCGGTTTATATGTGTTTCATTGACTTTGAGAAGGCCTTTGATCGGGTAAAACATACGGAAATGATTGCTATTCTTCAGAAAGTGGGTATTGATGATAAAGACCTACGCATTATCAAAAATCTTTACTGGCATCAACGTGCAAACATCAGGATTGGCTGGGACACGTCTGAAGAACTTCAAATACGAAGAGGAGTAAGGCAGGGCTGCATTTTGTCCCCACTAATATTTAACATATATTCCGAGTTTGTTTTCAATAAAGCAGTGGATAATGCTCAATGTGGTGTCAAAATGAATGGCGTCAATATTAATAATTTGAGATATGCGGATGACACGGTGTTAATTGCGAGCAATTATGAAGAACTTCAACATCTGATTAATAGGATTACCACAACGTGTGATAAATATGGACTCAAGCTAAACACCGCAAAGACCAAGGTGATGGTTGTCAGTAAGACGCCAATACAACCGGAAGTAGTAACAGCTTATGGTGAACAATTAGAGAGAACTAACAGTATCATCTACCTTGGTTGTAATCTAAATGAGAACTGTGACATGAGCAAAGAAATTAGAATACGTATAGAGAAGGCCAGAGCTGCATTCTTTAAGATAAAGAAACTTTTATGTGGAAACAACATTACTTTGAAGCTTAAAATTAGATAGATAGATAGATAGATTTATTTAACTACTTTACAAAAAAAAATTGTTTGTAGCAAGTCAAAATTACAAAGTCAAAATAAGGAATATAAAAATTACAAGGTATATAAAATCACAAGGTATATAAAACAGAAATATAAAACACAACTTATAAATATGTATCACAAACAAGAATATAGATTAACAAAAAATATTTTGTGTCACGGTAAGCATTTCAGTAGATGTTCTGCAATGAGTCATATATTCTTCCGAGCAATAAAAGCAATGTTTCAACAGATACCTTTTTATTACTTTTTTGAAACTGTTACAGCTTAGCTGTTTAATATCTTTTGGTAAAATATTGTAGTAGTTATAATTAAGACAATTTTTATCTGAAAGACGCAATCTAGAGCGATTTGTTCGTAAATAGTGAGAGTATCGGGTATTGTGAACGTGAACATCAGACTGCTTTGTTAAATGGGACCTTTTTCTGTGAATTTCAGTCAGAACTTGATATATCAACAGAGTAGGTAGCGGCATAATTTTTAATTTGATGAAGAGAGGTCGGCAATGTTCCAGATAACTAACCCCTGCTAAAATCCGGATAGCTTTCTTTTGCATCCTGAAAATTTGGAGAGCATTTGTTGAATTGCCCCATAAGATTAATCCATAGCTTAGGTGTGAGTGAAATAAAGAAAAATATGTCACCTTCAATGTCTCAAAGTTGACAACCCTTGCTAGTTGACGAATAAGAAACAATGAACTAGACAGCTTCGCCTTTACTTGTGAAATATGAGCCGACCAGTTCAATCGATTGTCTATGGTTATTCCTAATAGTTTAGCAGTGTCTTTGTCATCTGGATCGCCATGTAAACCACTTGCAGATATAATCAAGTCCTGCGTTTTTTCAGTATTGAGTTTTAGTTTGTTCGCAGCAAACCATGTGCTAGATTTATCAGAGACTTCCTCGTAAGCCATTTTTAAATCCTCATTTTTATTACCTGATATTATGTATGTCGTATCATCCGCAAATTGTACTGATTTGTACGGAGATATGAAATGAGGCAAATCGTTGACATATATAATGAATAAAAGAGGTCCCAAGACCGAACCTTGTGGGACTCCATGTTTTACGGGTCGAAAATCGGAGAGATAACCTTTAGACACTACAGCCTGGTGTCTACCACATAGGTACGAAGAGATAAGCTTAAGAGGGATACCTCTGACTCCATAATAGTTTAATTTGTGGAGCAAAATGTCATGTGAAACGCAGTCAAAAGCCTTCGACAAATCGCAGAGAGAAATTGCTATGCGATTGCCACGTTCAAGCCCCTCAATCACCTCGCTCACAATATTATATACCGCGTTTGTAGTAGAACGAGCACTTCTGAATCCATATTGCGAGTTGCTAAAATAACTTTTAGACTCAAAATAAGAATATAATTGTTGTTTGATCACCTTTTCAATCACTTTCCCGAATGTAGAAACAATGCTTATGGGTCTGTAATTGTCAGCTTTCGAGGAATCACCTTTTTTATAGATAGGTAGTACCTTTGAGTACTTTAGTGCTTCTGGAAATACTCCAGTTGATAAAATTAAGTTAATAAGATGAGTGAAAGGTGTTAAAACTATTTGGTAAGTTTCTTTTAAAATTTTGCTATTAATTTCGTGAACGTCCTTACAATTGGAATTATTAAGAGATTTAATTATTTGAGAGATCTCATCTTCCACAACGGGTCGGAAACAAAAGGACTTACTCGGGGAAGGATAGTTTCTGTAACTGAAGAGGATATCGTTATTAATAGTGGGAAGGGATGTAATTATATTCTCTGCGATTGTAATAAAAAATTGATTTATTTCGTCTGGAGATAGATCTGGTTGTACCGAACTGGATCTTGTATTGCCTCTTTCGAAGTTTAATATTTTCCAGCAGTCTCTAGGTTTATTATTGGAGTTAGTAATAAAACCAGAGTAAGCCGACTTTTTAGCATTTTGTAACTGCCGATTATATTCATATTTTTGTTGTTTATATAGTTTGAAAATATCGGGATCCTTAGTGACATCTGCAATGTGTTTAATGAGAGAAAGATTAGATCTGTAAGACCTTAATTCGTCATTAAACCATTGCACGGGTGTTATTTTAGCAGTTGTCGTACTTTTTTAATGGAAAAAACTTTAATATTAAGTTGTTATAAGTTTCAGTTAAAAAGAACATCAAGACATCGGGATCGTTATTGGTGTCATAGAAAAAGTCCATCTTTGTACTAGCTAGTGCATATTTAAGCTTCTGCAAACCAGAAGAAGTAATAGACCGTTGAAGTGATTGATTAGTGTCAACAACTTTAAGATCAGAATCAATAGATATAAATTGTGCTCGATGGTCAGAGAAACAAGGTTCAAATACGCCCACCCTGTAGATATTTTCAGAAAAGTTAGTCATAATGTTATCGATGCAACTACTGGATTGAGATGTGATTCTAGTATAATCGTTTATCGTTATTTCTAGACCAAAAGACATTAACAGATTTTGAATATCATAAGAAGAGTCAGATTTAATTTTAAAATTTATATTAAAATCCCCAAGTATAATCAGTTTGTCTGCTTTGTTAAGTAAGAATGCTATAACATTCTCAAAATTCACCAAGAACAAGTCACAGTCACCATTACCTGATCTGTATACAGTTAAAACATTGGTTCTCATTGAAGGTATATAAATTGCACAAAACTCTGAAGTTTGCTCTACGTTATATTCATTTAGATTAAGAGAAGAATACATAAGATTTTCTTTTACATAAATTGCAACGCCACCTTGCTTCTTTTCAACCCTACAGAAAAAGTTAGCTAGTGAAAAGCCGGAGATGTTAATTAATTTTAGATTTTCTTCAGTTTGCCAGTGCTCTGAAAAACATATGACGTCATAGAACTTTTTATCCGCAAGAAAAGCATTGATCATATCGACTTTATTTGATATACACTGTAAATTGACATGAAACATGCTTACCGTGCCTTGTTGAATTAGGTTATTTTGAAAATTTGATGGAGGGTTAACGGTCGTTTCTTCATCCTTCATTTTATTTGAGTATGTGTTGGACGCTTCATAAAAAACCTGCTTACATAAGAGCCTACGGGCCATAGTTTTGGGTCCATCGCTAAACCAAAATGTTGTTCAAAAATTGAGACTTTAAAGGATGAATATATGTTGGGATGCTTAGCCGTTAAGGACGTACATATCACTTCTGGAAAGTGTTTTTCTAACATCTTCTTAAGATTATCTGCCGTTGTATGCTGGTTTACCCTAGTAACATGAAGATGACTAAATTTTGGGACACCACTGATTTCAGAGTTTTCATTATTGCCAATAACAATAGGTCCATTCCTTCTTTTATACCTAACAGTTTTCCATTCTTGCCCATTATTATTTGGAACTGGAACCGAATTTTTACTCTCAGTATTTATCAAATTGTCATCGTTTGTTAAATTAATGATATCTGAACATTTTGCCTCCGTTTGTATTCTTAAAATATCAGCTGATAATTGTTTATTATTTTCGATTAAGGAAACAACTTGTTTATTTTTATTGGTACTATTTTTAAATAGAGTTTTTGTTGGGGAACTCCTTTCTTTATCAACAACTAGACTTTCATTTACAGCAACATTTTTTGCGGGTGTAGTGTTTTCGTTTTTTGGATATATTTTACTGCTAGACGGTTTCGGTCGTTCAAAATTTGGGTCTCTGTTTGAATGGTTGATTGAATTCGTATTTTGTTTTGTAGATGGCGACTGATCAGCTATTTGCATATATTTAAATAAATCTAGTTGTTCCTTCAATAAATTTATCGTAATTTGTTGATTTGATATTATTGTTTCATTCTGATTAATAATTTTCTTTAAGTACCTTATTTCAGGTTGTCTCGGATCCTCATCGTCAGCCTCACTATCCAAGGTTTTGTTTGGTGGATCACTTAACCTCACACTCTCCTCACAGCATATAACTGTCTCATCATCGATATATTTGATCGATTTTAGTTGCTTCAGGCAGCCACTATGGGATAACGTTCCACAATTCGCACATAATAGACCACTTTGTGCAACTTTATAACACTTTTTACAACACTTAACTTCCGAGTCGTAAACACGACCGTTCTTCTGAGGCGCCATGTTTTGAATGAAATGTGATAGATTAGTGAGATGTTATGTGTTCTCTACTCTTTTGTACGGTGTCGAAGGTTGGACTTTAACAGATACTCTTCTCAAGAAATTGGAAGCCTTTGAAATTTGGGTATACCGAAGAATCCTACGAATAAGTTGGGTGGATAGAGTTCGTAACGAAGTTGTTTTGCACCGGATGGGAAAAGTCACAGAAGTCGTCAGAACAGTTAAAAATCGAAAACTTGAATATTTTGGCCATGTTATGCGACACCCAGAGAGATATAATATACTCCATTTAATAATACAAGGCAAGGTAGACGGAAGAAGAGGGCCAGGTCGAAGAAGAACGTCATGGCTTAAAAACCTGAGAGAATGGTATAACAGATCCTCTGCATCCCTTTTCCGAGCTGCCGTTAACAAAATTGCTATAGCCAATTTGATAGCCAACGTTCGATAATCGAGCACGGCACATGAAGAAGAAGAAGATGTTATATATTCCCAGTACTACTTTACGGGGTTGAAGCATGGACACTGACATAATCGCTTTTAAAAAACCTAGAAGCATTTGAAATGTGGGTCTACCGCCGTATTCTGATTGACAGAACGGGGGTCAGGGACGGGGACAAACTCTAGTTCTCTCACACTATATTTTCGTTCATGTGTTTTTGTCACCCGAGAGATAAAACATTCGGCACTTCTTGGTCGTTTTGTATTTGTGACAAAACTCCTGCAAATTTTTGTATGGACGCATCAGTTCGGAGTATAAAAGGTAGATTGTACATGGGGTGATATATTTTCGTTCCTTTTGCGAATTCTTGTTTTAATATTTTAAAAGCTTCCTTCTGTTCTTCTTTCCAATTCCATTTTATACCTTTCTTTAACAATTTTATTAGAGGAATTTCCTTTTGGCTCAAATCGGGAATCAGTTTTTTTAAATAATTGATCGTGCCAAGAAAACCTCCCAATATTTTTAAATTTGTTGGCCTTGAGTATTCATCTATTAGCTTGACTCTGTCTTCGGCTAATCTTACTGTTTTGGTGTCCAATTTAAAACCCAAATAAATTACTTCTTTTTGAAAAACTTGACATATTTCAATGTTTAATGTTAATCCCGCTGTGTCCAATTCCTCCAGAATTATTTTTATGTGTTCCAAATGACTCTGCGTATCTTGTGAAAAAATTAATGAATCATCGATATAATGAACTATGAAATGTTCATGGCGATTTAAAATGGTATGTAGAGCTCGTACGAGTGCTGCACAAGCGCTCTGCAATCCAAATGGTACTACCTTAAACCGGTAGATAATAATATCAATTGAGAAAGCGGTATAGTTTCTACACTTTTCAGCTAAGGGTATCAACCAAAAACTGTGTTTTAAATCAATTTTAGAAAATATGTATGACCCCGTAATTCTTCCAAAAATGGCCTCGATGTTTAGAGGTGATTCATATTGTGATACGGTGTGCTGGTTGATATTCCTGGCATCTAAACATAATCTCAATTCTCCAATGCTTTTTTTTACTATCACAATTGGGTTGATGTACGGTGAGTCACATCTGATGATTTGATCTTCCAACATTTTATTAATTTCTTCTTTCACCTCTTGTCGATATTTATATGGAATTGGGTGTCTTCGATCGAAAGTTTCCCAGGTTTTTAACCTCAAATGAATGTTCGTACTTTTTAGCCACTCTGTTTTCCTCATTTATCAAAGTTTCATAGTTACTTAACATCAATCGTAATTCATTTTCTTTTCCTTCTCCACATATCAATGTTCTGTCTTTTTCCTCAGATTCTTCACACATGTTTATTGTGCATTCTGCATCCTCTTCAAATACCATTGTTTCAATTATATCCTTTTCGTTTTCATTTGTTAACTTTATTTCTTCTTCTTCTTTTGAGCTCATCTCTTCTTTAGAGGAATCCCAAATTTCACTTTCTTTTTGCCCATTCACATTTTCTGTCTTCTTTGCCCTTGCTTCGTTGCCAAATTCATTTCCGTTGTTTGTTCTCTACTTGATTCTTCCGTATTTTGTTTCTCATGTTCCTTGTCCTGTTCTTTTTCTTTTTCCTCTGTGATTTTCATTTTGTTATTTTTGAAACCAATTACTACATGTTTTTCTGTCAATTCGTCTACTCCGACGATCATGTCATGCGACATATTTGGCATTATTACACATTGTAGTGCATAAAATCTCTTACCCAATCGTACCTTTATTCGTATGCCTTCATTTATTGTTGCCAATGTCCGTTTATTTGCGCCCACTAAGTTCACCCTAGGTATTTTGTAAATTAAATTTGTTAAATTAACTTCTATTAATTTTCTGTTGACCAGTGCAATTTCCGAGCCAGTATCTATCAAAATTTTAATTGGTTTCTCGTTGGTAAAACCATTCACAAATTTTAAATTTATTCCATTTCTTTTTTCATTGTTTCCTGCCAGTTTTATAAATTGCTTAGGGTGACAAAAAATTCCTTTTTGGGTTTTTGTTTCTAGTAGGCGCCTTCGTGAAAATACGCCGGTTCCTCTTCGTTGCTTATATTTTCGTCGTAATGTCTCTCTTTGTCATATTCTTCTGTCTGGGTATTATTTATAACTCTTCTATTTTCTCTTGGTCTGTCGGATCTGTTTCGGTTCTCTCGATATCCCTGTTCATTTTGTCTACCACTATTTCTGTTTTCTTGATTTGTGCGTGTGGTGTTTCAATTCTAGTTATCTCGATTTCTGTCCTCATTCCATTGCCTATTTCTTTGTTCATAATTTCCTCTTCCGTTGTCTCTATTTTCGTTTTACCTCCTGGGATTAAAATCTCGTCTTGTATAGTCTCTCCTATTGTTTTGTCTTCTATCTCTCTAATCCTGTGATTCTCGGGGTCTGTAATCTTCTTGCGATCTTCTTGATTTTCTTTCTCTTAGACGAGATTCTCTTATTTGTAGTAATTGGCACAAACTATCTATGTCTTTGTAATTTTGCAACGTGATATGATCTTCTAGCGTTTCTTCGAAATGTCTTGCAATCAGTTCTACTAATTGTTCTGAAGAATAATTATATTGTAAATGTTTTGCATTATTGTATATTTGTAATGCGTATGTTTTTTCTGAGATACCCATCCGATCACTATATTTCCCATTTTGTAATTCTTTGTTGATTTTGATTTGTTGGACTTTTCTCCAGAAATAGTTTTGAAAATTTTTGTTCAAACTGTTGCCAACTGTCAAGTTCTTCCTCCTTGCTGTCAAACCATAGACATGCATCGTACTTAAGATGGTTTCTGATCGTTTCTTTGGCTGTTTCAAAATTTCCGGTGTGTTGTATTTTCTTTTTCAGGCTATTTATGAAGGGCATTGGGTGTAATCTTCTTACATCCCCGCCAAACCTTATTTTCACGTCATCTGTGCTATGTATAACCAGTTCTCTTCTTTCTCCGAAATTTTGTTGAGTATTGATTTCCGCAATTTTTCTTTCGTTTTCTTTGATCTTTCTTTCCACTTATTTTTTCTTTTCATTCCGTCTGCTTGAGTAGCGTTTTCCAAAATTTCTATTTCCTTTTTCTGGCAATTCGTTAACTCCTTCATTTTATTTTGAATTTTCATTTCTTGTTTTTTCATGTGATCTTTAATTCTAATTTCTTGTTCTTTTATCTCGTTTTTCATTGTTGTCAAACATCCTTTTATTTCCTTTTATATTTTCCTATGCGTTCCTCCATTTTCTGGTTGTTTTCTTCTATTGCTTGTTTTGTTTCCTCCTGATTTTCTTGCATTTTTTTGTATTTCTTCCATGATTCGTTTTGCTTCTTCCTGATTTTTATTCATTTTATCCATTTTCTTTTAGGTTTCTTCCTGATTTTTATCCATTTTCTATGATGTTTCTTCCTGATTTTTATCCATTGTCCTTTTTGCTTCATCCATTTTTTGTGATTGTATTTTCATCAGTTGTAATAATTTTTCTAAATCTGACAACACTTTTTTTCCTGTTTCCATTATTGTTGTGTCTAAAATGTCTTCTTGATCCGTATGTTCTCCTTGTTCCAAATGTTCTTCCTTTTCTGAATGTTATCCTTGTTTTTTGTTTTCTTTGCTTTTGTTTCTTGTCTCTGGCATTTCTTTTCAAGTAATACTATCCCCGCCAAATAGGAAACTTTAAAACACCCTATCTGTTGCAGATACGAAAAATTTTCCCTTACCCAATGTAATAATTGTCAAATATTTAAAAAAATCATCAAATGCAAATATCGAATAAATAAAATAAATTATTAGAAATTGTACCTAAAGGAAATTTATAAGTCGTACTTCAAATATATCAATTTTGACCACTCAATGATAGATTTTCAATCACCTGCTTTTCCTCTGCCTTCCCTTTCAAAGTTGCAACCAGAAATACTCTCTAATGCTCCATCAGTTGGGACTCCATTTTGTTATGCTCTACTTTAACTATTTATTTAGATTGATTGACAAATTCTTAATTCAATTAATTATTCAATTACTTTACTCACTGCCTATGTAAAACAAAAACTAAATTCAAATTAAATATTCCAATAAATTTTATTCTCAGGGCTAATTCTGTATTTGATACAATACCTATGATTTGTGGCTTCTAGTATTTCTAGTTGCTTACTTCTTCCAGGATGGAACAGGGAAATTAAAAACATTCAATATCATATAAATGTAGTATATTATTTATTTACCAAATAAGCCGTGTACATATGAAAAATACTAAATTTAACTTTGCTGCAACAATTTCTTACTTAATAAATCAAACTTTATTCTGATATCTTTTTGTTTTAACAAAAAAATTATTATTTTTTTTTAATGCTCCACTCGGAGTAACATTACAATCTGTTCACTATTGGAACAATGAGTAACTTAATTCTAACCTAACCTAACTACATTTTTTTAAGCTAAAGTCTTACTCATCAGTATTTCTTTAGGTTATATTAGCATATCGCCTATTTACACTACAATTAACGTGTACACTACCGCACGATGCGCACTACACTATCTCATATGGTTTAGTACCGCACTATGCGCACTACACTAGCTCATATGGTTTGATTCTTTTAAGACGTCTGGTCTGGTTCGTGTTGTCAAGTAGCTGGAGGGCCTCAACATTCACGTGACGATGGAGCCTATCTTCGTGGCTCCGGGCAAATCTAGATATAGTCTGTCTAACGGTGTCGATCCCCAGATTATTGTGGATGATACTGTTTCTAATATACCAGGGAGCATCTACGATGTTCCTTAGTACCTTGTTTTGGGAGCGTTGAATTATTTGTATATTACTTTCGCTGGCACACCCCCATAGTTGTATGCCATAGCTCCAGATAGGCTTGAGGATTTGATTGTAGAGTAGCAACTTATTATGGATTGATAATTTGGAGTCACGTCCAAGCAGCCAATACATTTTTTTATATCTGATTCCAAGCTCTTGTCTTTTCTTTTTAATATGTGCTTTCCACCTAAGTCTTGCATCAAGAGTGATACCCAGATATTTTGCAGTATTCTCATATGGAATCTGGATATCATTTATTCTGATTGGTATGTGTTGCCTCCTTTTATTGGTAAAATCAATATGTATGGATTTGGTTTCATTCAACTTGATTCTCCATGCTTTAGTCCATTTATATATCTGATTTATGGAGTTCTGTAAGTTATGTACCGCTTCTTCATGATTATTTCCAACTGAGATAATTGCTGTGTCATCTGCAAATGTAGCAATAGTATCTTGACGTAGTTGAGGGATATCTCTGGTGTATAAAATGTACAGAACTGGTCCAAGGACACTTCCTTGTGGAACACCAGCTCTAATCTGTCTCAAATCAGAGTATGCTTCCTCCTGCTTTACTCTGAAGCATCTGTCTGATATGTATGATTCTAAGAGTTGGGCGAACTGTTCTGGTAGGTGATAGCGCAGTTTATGTACTAATCCTTTGTGCCACACCTTGTCGAATGCTTGGGCCACATCCAGGAAGACAGTGGTGCAAACTTTCTTTCCTTCCAGTGCCATTTCTATGATGTCAGTGATCCTATGCACTTGCTCAATAGTAGAATGGCTCTCTCTAAAGCCAAATTGGTGGGATGGGATTAGCTGTCTCTCTTCAATTATTGGCTTTAGCCTTTTTAGGAGCATTTTTTCATAGAGTTTTGCTATCACCGGGATGAGTGATATTGGTCTGTACGACGTTACTTGGTGAGGTTGTTTTCCAGGTTTAGTTATCATTATCACCTCTGCCACTTTCCACAACTTCGGAACATATTTAAGTCTATATGAAGCGTTGAAAAGGTGGGTTAGTTTTATAATGGTTTTCTTCGGCAGCTGCTTTAAAATCTCACCAGTAATAAGATCAAAGCCAGGCTCTTTTTTCGGATTCAAATTGTGCTTTATTTCTGTCTCTAATTCATTAGGAGTAACAGGGTTGATTTTTATGTTTTCATCATTTAGTTCAATTGGTTCTTCAAGATCTTCTCCATCATGTGGTTTGAATGTATTTTCTAAATGATCTGCAAATATTGTAGCTTTTTGTTCATTGCTACGAGCCCAGGTACCATTGCTATTCCTAATAGGAGGATTTTGTATAATTGGTCTTTTAAACCGTTTAGCTGCTTTCCACAGAGAGTAGTCTGTCGTTTTATCAGCGCTTAGTTCACTGAGGTACTCCCCTATGGACTCTTGTTGTATGCGTTTGATTTCTCGCTTTAATTTTTGTGTGGCATTGTTTAAAACAGTTTTATCTGCAGGATTTCTAGTCATGTGCCAGTTTCGTCGTAGTTTTCTCTTTTCGGCTATCATATCCCTTATTTCTTTAGGATAATTGTTGCCTTTAGTTCTTTGGATAATAGTTGGTGAATTATCCCAAGCTGCTTGCTGGATCTTATTCGTAATTTTTTCTACAGCTTCATCTAATTCCTTGGGGGTTTTTAATGAGCCAGAGAGATCAGTTATCCTTTCTAATTGTAATTGGAAACTAGTCCAGTCTGTACACTTATTTGTTAATCATGGTGGATTTTCTTTCTGTATGAGAGTGTCACTGAGAGTAAGAAGAATTGGAGAATGATCCGAATTCATGTCCAATGCTTCTTCCACGTGTACAAAATTAGACGCAAGGCCTTTTATGATAAAAAAATCTATTAAATCAGGTATCTTGTTTGGGTCCGTTGGCCAATAGGTTGGGGTGCCTGTGCTCAGAACATCACACTTTAAGTGTTTGGTTGCTTTGAGTAGCTCTTTACCTTTATTTGTGGTTAATCTGGGACCCCAATGGACATGTTTTGCATTAAAATCGCCTCCTATAATGAACCTTTTACCGTAATTCATCAAGAAGTTGGTATAATTTTCTTCTTTTAATGCATGTCGAGGAGGACAGTACAACGCTACTATGATAACGTTATAATCTCTCATGGTTACGTTGACAGCTGTGGCTTGAATTTCTGCTGTTTGGTATCCAGTGTCTTGATAATGTCTAGTGGTTTCTTTTATAATAACCGCACTACCCCCTTTTGCTGCATTATCTGGGTGTATTGTTTGGTATATTTTGTAGCCACGGAATCTGATATATGATTCTCTAGTAAAAGGTGTTTCGGATATAAGGCACACATCTATTTTTTCAAGGTCAAGGACTATTTGCAATTCCTGTTGGCGGTTTTGGAGTCCATTGGCGTTCCATTGCATAATGCGCAGTTGCTTAGCCATTTTTGTTTTTTGGTATCGCTCCTTGGGCGCGTTTTTCTAAATTAAGGATTCTGTTATCCATTTGATTTAGTCTGTCTAGTATTTGCTGCAATAGTATTTCAGTAGCTGCAGATTCTTTTTGTGTCGATTTTTCATTACAATTATTTTTGTTTTTTGCAATCTCGCTATATGTTTTCTTTTGTGTTTTTCTTCACGCTGTTGTTCTACCCGTGGAATGGCATTTCGTTGTGGATGCCGAGATGGGTTAGGTTTTTTGGTTTGCTTTTGTCGGAGTTTTTGTATCTCTTTTGCAACGACACATCCTCGATAATTAGCTGGATGTTCACCTCCGCAATGTACACATTTAGGTTTGTCATCCTTAGGTTTTTTACAATCTGCTGTTATATGCTTGCTAATGCATCTGACACATCTTGGTTCCTTAGCGCAGTATTTATGTGTATGACCATAAGCCTGGCACCGTTTATATTGTGGTACAAGTTTATTGGTTTTTAAAGAGACTACTTCCACCCTGCTACCCATGATGTCAGTAATTCCAAATATTTTATTAACATCTTCATCCTGCCTGAATGTTACTAAAAACATATTTAAAGGTTCTTTGGTTCGGAATTTTAGCTTAGGAACAGCTTCCAAAAGTTATTATTTAGCAAAAAAATTATTTAAATAAATTATTATTTTCTCATACTAAATTTAATAAATTTTACTTTCATTCATTTGAATTGAATTCTTAAATTTGAAATGACTAACTGCGTTATAGTAATGTTCAATAAACAAATAAGCAAATATGGTTCTGATACAAACAAATTCTCTCCCTTCCGACAAATGATTTGACTAACCTTTTTGCTTTTTCACTTCATATTTTTCCGGATTGCGTGGTTCTCGATTTTCCCAACGTACTCTCTGGATGTTGCGCAAAGGTCCCTCTCGTCCAAACTGCTTCCAAAACAACACACAGGAACTTGCTCGAATTCTCTTACTCAATTTTCTCCTTGCTCGATATCTTGTGCAAATAGACATCAATCAGTTACTCTTTCTAGACAAAACAAAGGAATCTCCCTCGGACCAGGAAAATGAACTTTTCAACCGGTCGACAATTTCGCTTCAACTTGATTCTGCTCGCAAAGGCCGATCACAACACTATACACTGATTTCTCACTTCTGAAAATTGGACTGCTGTCATCAGATATCCATTAAACAGTGACCCTCTCTTCTCTCGCAAATCCAGACTCGAACTTTCTTATCCCTTTTACCAATCTTTTCCACCCAATCAAAAACAAACCTCTCTCAAAACCTTTCCTGCCCATTTCTTAAGAACAAAATATTTTTCTATATAACTTTCCAATTTGTCACATTTTAAGAAATAACATAATTAGATTTTTCCTACATACTACTTTTATTTCTAAAAACTAAAACAATATGTTTACCATCATTAAATCTTCCCGGAAACATTTTAAAAACATTATTGTTCTCGCCAAACGATATGTCCACTTTCTAATCCCGAGTTGTTTGTTAGTGTACCAATTTATTTCGTCGAATCATTATCACTAATCGTTTTCACTTTCCCGAAGCACTGTTTAATAGCTAAATTAGATTGGGATGATAATCTATGATCTAATGGTCTTTTATATAAATTGGTCCAATTTTAATTCTTGCAAAGTTTTCTTCATAGTATTTTTGAGGGGCGTTAATAAGAATTGGGTTTATTCAATTTACCCATTTCTATACATAGTTGGGAGATCGGTACATTGTCATATGCTTTTTCCAAATCTAATAAAGCTATATGGTTTCTCTATTTTTCTGCACTCGTTTTTCCATTGCAATTTTAATGAAAATATTATCCATAGTGAAGCGTCCGGCCCTAAATCCCGCTTGTTCTTCGGGTTGTTTGTCTTTGATTTCATTTTATATCAGGTTTCGTATTACTTTTGAGTATAGTCGGCCTATAGTTGCAATCACTACGATCGCTCTATATTTTTTAAGATCCGTATTTGTGCCTTTCTTGTGTTTTGGAGAGATATAAGATTATCTCCATTCTTCTAGAATTCTTCTCCTTACTATTAACTACTCAATAAATAACATCAATGGGCAAAGAAAACAATTTTATTATTACCACCATTAAATCAGTATTTAGATTAAATTATAAAATACTTAATAATAATCTCAATGACTTTTTCCAAAATCATAATACTTATTCAAACCTCAACACACTTTACTCAATACTTATTAAGAACAAGACCATGGCCTCTGTCTAATAGGACATATTATGTCATCAAAAATTAATTTAATATTTCTATCCTGTTATTCGTGCTGTGCTCCGATCTATCATAGTATGTATTCTGTGATATTTTTTTTTAAATATTTATAATTTAAAAACAATTGTAAGGTATATCCATCAATGTAAAAAATTTTACAAACATCATAATTTTAGAAACTTTATAAGATTTTTGACAAAACAATTAAATTTTTAACACCTTTTGTGAACAACCACAACTTACTGTATGTATTATAAATTTTGTAAGGTCCTGTAACATAGAACTACCATCATATTTTATATTGCAGCTTACCCTAACGATGGGAACAATTTAATAAAATTTCCGAAAGCTTGGACAAGTAAAAAGTGTTTTCTTTCGCCTAGAACTTGCTGAATTCCCCAATAACACACTTTGTTTTTTGATGGAATGTGTCTAAAGATATTCAACCTCTCATCTTTACCGATGAGCCCACGGAGGTTGAATAAGGCGAAACACATTTCTAAGAACTGGTGTTTGGATCTTTGATTCTATTCGAAAAATTTTTCCCAGCCAGAAATAGTGGATGTATGAGTTATTCGTAAGGGGATTTTTCCACATTCTCTATATATATATATATATATATATATATATATATATATATATATATATATATATATATATATATATGGCTCACAAATGATAGGAAGCCCGCTACAACCTGCAGATGAATGGAAGCCCGCGGTTTACGGGGTAAGGGCATTGTAGCACTGTCTTATTCCTACAGTCTTACGAAGCCCACTCGTATAAATGCGTTCACAGTGTATATGGATTACGCATTATACGAAGCCCGACGATGTTGCCATGTTTTAATTTACGTTTAAATAATACGACTGTTCTACGAGATCCTTATATGTGTATATAAGTCGTCATATTGCCTGTTATAAGAAGCCCAATTCTATTCAGCAATCTATACGAAGCATTT
Organism: Diabrotica virgifera virgifera; assembly: GCF_917563875.1. Taxonomy (NCBI): domain Eukaryota; kingdom Metazoa; phylum Arthropoda; class Insecta; order Coleoptera; family Chrysomelidae; genus Diabrotica; species Diabrotica virgifera. Next base: position 75,821,780 of record NC_065452.1, on the reverse strand, counting down.
TAGAAGAGTCAAGATAGAACGAAAAGATGCATTGTTTCGGAGCAATTCAAACAAGATTATCTTTTTCTAAAACTTTTTTTGTTAGTTTATATACATGTTAAAATAAAAAGTTCTACTCACAGATTTTGCCGCTAATTGTTTATTATTTGTTTAAAAAATAACAATAATTGTTTTGTACAGTGTGTCCAATTAACACGTTGACGGACACTGCGTCAAATGTATAAGCAAGTGTTGTGACACTATATGTATTTTGCAAAGTGGAATAGGGAAAAATTCAACGTATATAGACGTTGTGTCACATTACATCAATGGAAATTAGACGACTATAGACGTTCTGTTCGTCAACGTGAAAAGTTGTGCATGGTCTAAATTAAAAATAGAACCATCAGTTCATTTTTTTTAAGCCGTATACGAGATATTATGGCAAAAAATATGAATTTTACTCAAGAGTAAAGTAGCTTTATTATTCAAAATATTGAAAATTGTTATAATGAAAAGTTGTTTGGAATTAAGAACTATATTCTAATATGCCATTTCATCTTTCTAATTAAAAAAAAGTTGATTTTTTTTTAATTATGGATATACAACATTATTTTCAGTTATTTCAATTATGATAACTCTTTTATTATAGACCAGTAAGGGTCTGTGAAAAAACGTCTTTTTTTGGATGTGAAAGGTGGCATTCGAATTTTTGCAGATAAAGTAAGGTGTTTCGTTAATAATAATTTACTTATGCTCTTTCTCAAATACGCCCGGAACATTAATAAAAAAATTAAATATTTAAAAATTTCGAAAAACGTCGATTTTTTTCTGCTTTCTTTGCTTATAACTTTAAAACGATTCGTTTTGGAACAAAGTCGTAGTGAAATAAAATAAAGATAATTGAATTTTGTATGATATCCGACTGGTCAAAAATGTCTTAACTTATTACCTTTTCTGCAATATAGCAATAAATACAAAATAAGTTGTTATTCAATGTTTTTAACCACTTCGGTGGTACTTAGAACCTTAGTAATTCGCTTAGGAAATTCTTTGTAACATACTTAAACCGTGTACCAAATTTAATTAAAATCGACCTAATAGATTTTGCATAATAAATTTGCAATTTAAATGTTTTTAAAAAAGTTCAAATTTTTTAAAATCTTTCTGAACAAAAAGTAGACCATTTAGAAGTTGTCTAATTTTTTTACATATAAAGAGGTGCTTTGCCTATCTAATACACTTTACAGAATTAAAATCGGATTATTTAAGGGGCCTCAGCAATGTTTTAAACTTATAAACAATTTTTTGGCTTATAAACACATAGCTTTGTTTAATAATAAAAAATTAATTTTTAGCAATGCAAATAATTAAAACCGGTATAATTTGATTTAAACTTTCAAATGCTGTCAGCAGAATTGCTATTTTATTTTTTAATCAAAAGTTATTCGCGTTCAAAAATTGCACTTTTTCGATTATTTGAAAGTTTCACTGCGTTTATCTCGAAAACTATGCATCCTACGAAAAAACTTGTAAGAACATTTTTTGCTTAGACTTACCCAAGAAATATAAAAAAATGTTTTATTTTGCGAAAAATCGATGTTATGTAATTCCTCAAGTTCTTTGTTTATAACAATTTTATTGACATCCGGATCAACTGTTACCCAAAAAAATCGTGTTCCACGGGTCAAAAAATACATAAAAATCTTGGGTAAGTCCATCTAAATAAAGGAGCCCGCAGCACCCCCTCCTGGCCACAGGACTAATTTGTTTATAAGCCAAAAAATTGTTTATAAATTTAAAACATTGCTGAGGCTGCTTAAACAATCCGATTTTAATTCTGTAAAGTGCATTAGATAGGTGGAGTGCTTCTTTATATGTAAAAAAATTGACAAATCTTTGTATTTACTAGTTTTTATTGTGCAAGATTTTAAAAAAATTTTAATTTTTAAAAAAAAATTTAGATTGCAAAATTATTATTCAAAATCTAGTAAGTCAATTTTAATGAAATTTGGTGTACGGTTTTAACACATTACAAAAATTTTCTAAGCGAACTAGGAAGGTTCCAAGTGTAACCTAAGTGATGGAAAATCATTGAATAAAAACATGCTTGTTTTGCCCCCTTACTTTATATTTATTGCTATTTTGCAGCAAGGGTGATTAATTAAGAGATTTTTAACCAATCGCATCTGATAGAAAATTTAATTACCTTTGTTTTATTCCTATACGACTTTGTTCCAAAATGAATCGTTTTAAAGTTATAAGGAAAAAAAAAATTAGAAAAAAAAAACGAAATTTTTTGAAATTTTTAAATATTTTATTTTTTTTATTAATGTTCCGGGCATATTTGAGACGGAGCATTAATCAATTATTATTAACGAAGTTATCACCTAACTTTATCCGCAAAAATTTGAATGCCACCTCTCACATCCATCTAAAAACAGATCCTTACTGGTATATTATTAATTATACGAAAAAAAGTTATCCTTTGTAAAAAGTTCTGCATGGCCAAAGACCTTAAATACAACCATCTTATATCAATTTTGATTAATTTTATACGAGGTATGTGAAAAAAGATAAATTTCGATCAAGAATACAGTACCTTTATAGTTCAGAATATTTCAATGAGAAGGATGGAATATTGGAAGATGGTTTTTAGTGTTGTTCTGAAGCTATTTTCTTGTGACATTTTTATAATTATTTTGATTGGGAAATAAGCCACAATTAAATTGAAAAAATAATTTTATTAACGTTTCGACGCCCAAATCGGATGTCCTTGTCAAAATACAAAATATTACCGAGTAAATATTAGTAATATTTTATATTTTGACAACGACATCCGATTTGGGCGTCGAAACGCGAATAAAATTATTTTTTCAATTTAATTGTGGCTTATTTCCCAACCAAAGATAGATTCCCAACCTAGCGACCCGGCATTGGTCGCTAGGTAGATTGTTACGCGAGTGGTCGCGCGTGAGATTTTCTCTCACATATCTAAATATTACCTTTTTTTACAAAACAAAGTTTTTAAAACAGTTTTTAAACTGTTTTTATTAACTAATAATAAGAAAAAACGAATGTAACCTAATATAGATAATAATATAATAAAATAAAAAGAAATAATCGGAATTAAACCAATATTAATCAATCTCCGTATCTTGATAATTTACGGCACAGCACACAAATATAACAAGAATGCTCTGGAAAAATTGATTGATGACAATTACAATTTTGTTTACATTATTTCAGGTTTTAAGTGCCAAAATAAAATTAATTTTTATGTACAGTTCGTAACGCGGGTGGTCGCTTGATGAGAGAATGTCTCACTTGAAGCGCGCTGACTCAACAATTGGGTGATATTGGGTCAACTGAGTCAATATCTAAGCGGACGATTCTATTAGATTGTCGAGGGAGGATAGTTAGGAGACTAGAAGGATCTACAGATCTTATAATTTCCCAGAAAAAAAATTCTGTGCAATTTTCTGAAACCGTGAGAGAAAATAGGTTTTAGACCCTGTAGAACATTTTATAAAGAATAACTGTTTTTCGTAAAATGAATAATAAAAGAGTTTTCCACCTACCTCTACCGAACGTACACTTTTCCGGACCTGATTGTAGGGAGCAAAGTTGTACTTTTCCTCCCTAGGGAGGAAAAGTAAAAGTGACATCATGGTATTTCATTCATAAAAATATAACTTATTGACGCCCTGTACAATATCTATTTTCTATTACGTAAGTTTGTATACATTTTAACGTTTATTTATAAAACACTCTGTATTTCACAGAATGGTAAAAAACGGTAAATTGTTATTTTGATTTAACAATGTTTACATTTTTATTTCGACTTATATTTGACGGTTGACAGTTATATTGTACGTACTTATTAGTTTTAGTTGTAATAAATTTTGTTGGTTAGTTACATAAATAAATTAAGTAAAAATGAAAAAATGACTTGTTATTTGAGGAAGGTGGAAAAACCATATGTATAACATGGGAGTAAAGTGCCTTTTCCTCCCTTGTTATACAAATAGCTATATGTATCATAATTGAAATAAACAACTAAAATAATGTTGATTAGAAAAATTTTCAATTTTTTTTTTCCATTTGAAGGATGAAATTGCATATCAGAATATAGTTCTTAATTCCAAACAATCATGTTAAATTATATAATTTAAAATAATTTTAAAAATATCGTTGAATTTTGTTTCTATTTTGTTTTTGATTATGCTGAATCCGAATATGGCATTACAATTTGAAAATGCTTATAAAGAAGCTCTTCTACACTATGTCTGCGTAGCAAGGAACCAATATTTGAAACATTTTTATTACAAATTTTACGAAAAAAAGTTTATTCTTCATAAATTGCTCTGCATAGTCTAAAATCTAAAACCCAATCATCAGATATCAAGTTTTATCAAATTTATATCAGGTATGTCAAAAATACGAATTTTGTTAAAGAGTAAAGTACCTTTATATTCCAGAATATCAAAATATGGGTATTATAAAAAGTTGTTGGGAATTAAAAACTATGTTTTATTATAATTACATCATTATAATTGAAAAAAAAAATTCAATGTTTTCTCAAATTACGGATACCCATCATCATTATTTTAATTCAATTATTTCAACTATTTTATTATTAATTTTACGAAAAAAAGTTATTCCTCATAAAATACTCTATTCTGGTCTAAAGTCCAAAAAACAACCATCAGATATCAAACTTTTTCAATTTTATACGAGGTATGTAAAAAATATGACTTTTGCTTAACAGTTCAGTATGGTTTGTTCAACAGTAAATGGTTGAGTTCAATTAGTGCGGTCGTAAATATTATTAAATTTATCTGACCTGGCCCATTGTTAAGACCCACCCGGAGCGATAAGCAACCGAGGTAGACAGAGTTGGTCTTTTGACAATTAACACTGACTAGACGGTAATCCCATAATAAAGCAAAGAAATTGTACCAGAAAACATATTTAAATTTTAGCTGAAACCGGACCTTTTATACTATTATCGGTTATTCCAGGATGTTTATAGTGGTAACTAATTGAACTCGACCATTTACTGTTAAACATACCGTACCTTTATAGTTCACAATATCTCATTTAGAAGAATGTAATTGAACAGTGAAACATATTTTGTAATTCCAAACAACTTTTTTTAATAACAATTTTCGATATTGTGAAATCTAAAGATACTTTACTCTTGAGTGAAATTCAAATTTTTTTACATACCTCGTATGTCAAAATGTAGAATCGTATGGAAAACCTCGTATGTAAAATTAATAAAATTTGATATTGGATGGTTGCATCTGAGATCATATACGATGCAGAGTATTTTATAAAGAATAACTTTTTTCGTAAAACTGGTAATAAAAAAGTTATTAATAGGTTCGAAGTTACGCAGACATAATGTTTAAGAGCTAAAAATATTTTTTTGTTGAAAATGTATTATTGTTCAAGCTCAAGTTTTAGAGAAAACATTTTTGATCACTTTTTATAAACAATTTTTTAGTTGGTAATTTTCGGTTTTTGTATTAGGTACATTTTTGTTATCTTTCCTAATTTTTGTCAAAAAGGAATAGTTTCATTCATAGTTTCATAGTTTCATTTCTAAAATAAAATTATTGAGTAAATTTTAAAAAATACATCAAATGCTTTAAAAAACACCTATAAAATTGTAAAAAATCTTTTCAAACTTGAGTAATACCGTTTTAAAATGCTGGTAATTCTGTAAACTACGTTTTTACTTAAAACTTACGTAAAAGTTTTCAAAAATTGCATTTTTGCGTCATATCATTTGAATTAAATTTTTGGCATTTTTTTGAATGAAACATTGTTTAGTAAGATGTTTGAAAGGTAAGTTGTGCAAATTTGAGAGCTTTATAAGAAACATTTTATTAGTTACACATTTTTAAATAATGTTTAAACAAAATTCAGCCCACACCGTACTTATGCCCATACATTTTATTTTTTTTTATTATAACCATAAGATAGCTTAATTGTTCTTCTTTCCAATTAAGCTATCCTTTCTTGTTCCTTCTCTTAATTTCCTTCTTTCTTGTCCAATTTGTAAAATTTTATTTGATCCATTAATTAGAGAAATACACTGAAATAACTCAGCCGTGCACTTCGCTAGTTTACAGTGCGCCAATATTTGTGAGAAGGGTGACTTATAGCGTTATAGCGTGAAGCGTTATAAATAAAAAATTATAGAAGCTACAGATTTAATTTTATAAAAATTTTAATCTTATATTTAGGTTTTTTTCAATAGTCTGAATTTTTCAATAGTCAAGTCAATTTTTTTCTAAAATTTATATTTTCGGTGTTATTTAAAGAAACATCTAATTTCGCAGTTCATTTGTTTAATAAAAAATTAAGTGCCCACTTCTAGAGTAGAACTTTTTAATATGTTGTTTATTAAACATTTCTTAGGCCCATCGGTACATAATTCGCAAATATTTTAAGGATATCCCTACTTTTTCTGTCTTTAAACGGCAAATTACGTGTAGTAAAATTGTCACTGGTATGGATATGTAAACTTTACTTGACAATTTCATCATTAACTGTAAAGATGGCTTTTTAATGTTCTTGGATAACTTTTACTAGTATAATTAATTGCCTTAATTGTTAATTCAGTTAATTAATATGATTATTTCATATTTCCGACCAATAGAAAGCTACAGAAATACAAATTAAATTGATCATTTTTGATAATATCTCATCGTCAAGTATATTACGTCAGATGCCCTTCGTTGCTGTGAAAAAATACATTCAGTGACATTAATGACAATTACTGTTTTAAAACTTATAAAAGTGATGACTTTCAATCGTCAAATATTTATAACAACTGTGTGTTTAATTGTACTATTTTGTACTTACATAAATAAATTAAAATAAAATTTTGGTTTTAAACAGTTTTATTCATGAAATAATCGCAGCAAATTGCAGCTCGATCTCTGAAATTATTATCGAATTTTTTCCCTCGTCCCACTTGACGTAATTTCACTCCCCTTCGGGTCGTGAAATTATACTGTCAAAGTGTCACTCGGGAAAAATTCGATAATTTCAGAGCTCTTGTGCAATTACTACTGATAATTTTTTCACTACCTATGTATTCAGTAATAATTTATCTACTGTACAACAAAAGCTAATAATCAATCGAGAAAAGAGGAAAAGTGATAAAGTGATTTTTTAATAATATATTGTTACTATGAAACGCTTACAATTTTGAACATCTGTAACAACACAATACTTGGATCACTGAATATATCCTGGTGTATTCTCTGCTTTGGATCTTCCATAAATAATAAACAATAAATAACTTTTTATTAAATTCACGTCTTAAATCAATTATTTATCAAACACATTATCAATATTATTTAATCAACAACTGAAAATATTCCCAATGCCAGGTCAAATTTTTAAAATTGTCACTGTCTGACTGACAATATGCTGGCAATATTCTATTTACTACTGACAAAGATTTGGCAAATATTACCACAGACATTGTGTTCATTTTTTTTCAAATCCTGAAAAAAAAAACAATAAATATTTTTGAAAAATTTAAACGCAAAATGAAAGACTAAATTATTACCGAGGGCCGAAAGTCTCTTACAATAAATAAAAAGTTTATTTTGAATGAGATATTTTGAAATTAAAAGTCACACTAAATTTTCTTTTAGTTTTTTAGCCCTGTAACTTATTAAAATAAACATTATAGAAGTTCTCAGGGACTTTCGGCCCTCGCTAATAACGTAATCTCTTATTCTGAGTTTAAAATTTTCAAAAATACTTATTAGTTTTCTCAGAATTCGAAAAAAAAATGAATTCCATTTGAGTAGCATTTCAGCAGAAACTACGTACCCATCCCCTTAATGAAATTAAAAAACATCTATATTGTTTGATTTTTCCCGAAGGGAGAATCTATATGCATTTGTATTAAATATTTTGTATTTGTATTAAATGAGGCGCTCAGAGCAACAGTGGCACAGTCCACAAATTGAGCATTTTTAGATTAATACATCAATAAAAGCAGAAAAATTGGATATATGGTTCAACAGTGGTCTACACAATCTAGCTCTATATTTGGCAAGATGGCACTACATAATGTATTGTTGCCTTGACAAATACTAAAAATACGAATGAAACAGTGGCCTAACCCTCAATTGTGTGGCTCAGACCCATCAAACAAGTGTTCATCGTATCAGAATCAGAATAATACGCATAATTCATAAGAATGACTATTTTTAATTTTATAAAGTAATATTTAATAATAATAACTTTAACCCCGTCCTTGAATAAGTGGTAAGAGCGCTTACCTGTGGATCGAAAAATCCAAATGGTTGTGAGTTCGAATCTCACCAGGGTCAGAAATGTTTCATTTATTATAAATTAATAAATGAAAATAGTTTCTGTCCTTGTGGGATCGGTACTCACCGGAGGGACCGCAGACGTTCGGATACAGTTAGCGTCTCTTTGCAAAGACAATAACGTCAACTTTGCAAAGTAACAAGACACTTACTCAACACACACACACTACACATTACACTAGGTACCTAACTGTTAAAAATTACCGTACCAACCATGCCAATGGCCATTAGTTGTCGAGGCATTAACCTTTTTTAAATAAAAAAAAAACAATAATTTAATTTGTCATATTAATTTCCTATTTGGTAGCAAATTTTGTGGCTTATTACAAACTAAAATAGTAAATTAGTAATACAAAATGTTAATTTGTATTAATTGTATCAATTAAAATAAATAATTCTTTTGCGATTCAATTTTTAAATCTTTTTTCTGTCGGTATCTTACTGTGTACAGGTAATGCTAAGAATTACCATAATCTGTTCTCGGGAGTCTTAGTACACAAGATTAATGACGATGAACGACCCAAAAATACGAAAAATGTGCATTGCCAGGTAATAATAAAAATGTTTACAATCTAATAGTACTTTGAGGAATCCGCAAAAACGTTGCCAAACTTCAGGGCTTCTTATAATCGGTAGCTCAATGTGGGCTTCCTAACGCTGCTGAACTTCTACAGAGTATATACTTTTTTTCGCAGCGCAAACTGGTGGTAGATACCATGAACTACGAGTGTATGTTTTGATAACAATTCCAGGCATAAGCAGCCCGGGCTTCGTATTGTTAATCATGATTTCAGAGCTACCTATGGTACATTTCTAAAATTTGTTCGAATATATATGAAGCCCAAGCGTATTTACATGTTCTGAGTTTGGTTAAAATATCGAGAGATGGTGTAAAGTACGTTTTTTGGGGAAATAACATTAAAGAATTACGAAGCCCGAATCCGGGCTTCGTAAGGAGGTGTCGGGCTTCGTATGACCGGTGCGATATAGCGTTTTTGGCTTCCTAAAGTCGGAATCCATATATATATATATATATATATATATATATATATATATATATATATATATATATATATATATATATATATATATAATTATATATAATATTATATATTATATATATAATATTATATATATATGAACAGATGAAATAGAGAATGTGGAAAAATTTTTCGAATAGAATCAAAGATCCAAACACCAGTTCTTAGAAATGTGTTTCGCCCTCTTCAACCTCTCTGGGCTCATCAGTAAAGATGAGAGGTTGAATATCTTTAGACACATTCCAATCAAAAAACAACATTCGATACCTAGACAAAGAAGGTGCGTAAATCTACGGCAAGTCCGACAATGACAGTCTCAATTTTAAATTCCCTAATTACTTAAAGTAAGTAAAATATATGTTTAAAAACATAATATGTAGATCCTTGAAACACACTCAGTGATCAAAAGATCCAAGGTTAATGGTTTGCTTGATTTCGTACGAGTGGTCGTCAAACGATTAGCCTTGGATATTTTGATCACTGAGTGTGTTTCAAGGATCTACATATTATGTTTTTAAATATATATATATATATATATATATATATATATATATATATATATGTTGCCTGCATAGGGCTTCGGCAAAAGATTTGCCAATGCTAGATTTTATATACCAAATAAATAATGTAAGATCACATCGTTAAATCCTCCGTATATCAATGGGTACCAATAGAATAGACTAGTTTCGCGATGCCTCGCTCGTCAGTATTCGGCTAGGTACGAATTGATACACCGACGGTTCAATGATGTGACTTAATATTTCGCACCCCAAGTGCCGAGCTACAAAATTGCCATCTACTCTGATGACCAAGAAGTAGAAACACGACTCGAAAAGAGAAGTTTTCCACAATCTTTTGAGCTGTATTAAAAGTTGCCTGCATGCAGGGCTTCGGCAAAAGCTTTGCCAATGCAAGATTTTATATACCAAATAAATGGTGTAAGATCACATCGTTAAATCCTCCGTATATCAATGGGTACTAATAGAATAGACTAGTTTCACGATGCCTCGCTCGTCAGTATTCGGCTAGGTACGAATTGATACACCGACGGTTCAATGATGTGTCTTAATATTTCGCACCTCAAGTGCCGAGCTACAAAAGTGCCATCTACTCTGATGACCAAGAAGTAGAAACATGACTCGAAAAGAGAAGTTTTCCACAATCTTTTGAGCTGTATTAAAAGTTGCCTGCATTCAGGGTTTCGGCAAAAACTTTGCCAATGCTAGATTTTATATACCAAATAAATGGTGTAAGATCACATCGTTAAATCCTCCGTATATCAATGGGTATCAATAGAATAGACTAGTTTCACGATGCCTCGCTCGTCAGTATTCGGCTACGTACGAACTGATACACCGACGGTTCAATGATGTGTCTTAAAATTTCGCACCTCAAGTGCCGAGCTACAAAAGTTCCATCTACTCTGATGACCAAGAAGTAGAAACACGACTCGAAAAGGGAAGTTTTCCACAATCTTTTGAGCTGTATTAAAAGTTGCCTGCATGCAGGGCTTCGGTAAAAGCTTTGCCTATGCTAGATTTTATATACCAAATAAATGGTGTAAGATCACATCGCTAAATCCTCCGTATATCAATGGTTACCAATAGAATAGACTAGTTTCGCGATGCCTCGCTCGTCAGTATTCGGCTAGGTACGAATTGATACACCGACGGTTCAATGATGTGTCTTAATATTTCGCACCTCAAGTGCCGAGCTACAAAAGTGCCATCTACTCTGATGGCCAAGAAGTAGAAACACGACTCGAAAAGAGAAGTTTTCCACAATCTTTTGAGCTGTATTAAAAGCTGCCTGCATGCAGGGCTTCGGCAAAAGCTTTGCCAATGCTAGATTTTATATACCAAATAAATGGTGTAAGATCACATCGTTAAATCCTCCGTATATCAATGGGTACTAATAGAATAGACTAGTTTCGCGATGCCTCGCTCGTCAGTATTCGGCTAGGTACGAATTGATACACCGTCGGTTCAATGATGTGTCTTAATATTTCGCACCTCAAGTGCCGAGCTACAAAAGCGCCATCTACTCTGATGACCAAGAAGTAGAAACACGACTCGAAAAGAGAAGTTTTCCACAATCTTTTGAGCTGTATTAAAAGTTGCCTGCATGCAGGGCTTCGGCAAACGCTTTGCCAATGTTAGATTTTGTATACCAAATAAATGTTGTAAGATCACATCGTTAAATCCTCCGTATATCAATGGGTACCAATAGAATAGACTAGTTTCGCGATGCCTCGCTCGTCAGTATTCGGCTAGGTACGAATTGATACACCGACGGTTCAATGATGTGTCTTAATATTTCGCACCTCAAGTGCCGAGCTACAAAAGTGCCATCTACTCTGATGACCAAGAAGTAGAAACACGACTCGAAAAGAGAAGTTACCACAATCTTTTGAGCTGTATTAAAAGTTGCCTGCATGCAGGGCTTCGGCAAAAGATTTGCCAATGCTAGATTTTATATACCAAATAAATGGTGTAAGATCACATCGTTAAATCCTCCGTATATCAATGGGTACCAATAGAATAGACTAGTTTCGCGATGCCTCGCTCGTCAGTATTCGGCTAGGTACGAATTCATACACCGACGGTTCAATGATGTGTCTTAATATTTCGCACCTCAAGTGCCGAGCTACAAAAGTGCCATCTACTCTGATGACCAAGAAGTAGAACCACGACTCGAAAAGGGAAGTTTTCCACAATCTTTTGAGCTGTATTAAAAGTTGCCTGCATGCAGGGCTTCGGTAAAAGCTTTGCCAATGCTAGATTTTATATACCAAATAAATGGTGTAAGATCACATCGTTAAATCCTCCGTATATCATTGGGTACTAATAGAATAGACTAGTTTCGCGATGCCTCGCTCGTCAGTATTCGGCTACGTACGAATTGATACACCGAAGGTTCAATGATGTGTCTTAATATTTCGCACCTCAAGTGCCGAGCTACAAAAGCGCCATCTACTCTGATGACCAAGAAGTAGAAACACGACTCGAAAAGAGAAGTTTTCCACAATCTTTTGAGCTGTATTAAAAGTTGCCTGCATGTAGGGCTTCGGCAAAAGCTTTGCCAATGTTAGATTTTGTATACCAAATAAATGTTGTAAGATCACATCGTTAAATCCTCCGTATATCAATGGGTACCAATAGAATAGACTAGTTTCGCGATGCCTCGCTCGTCAGTATTCGGCTAGGTACGAATTGATACACTGACGGTTCAATGATGTGCCTTAATATTTCGCCCCTCAAGTGCCGAGCTACAAAAGTGCCATCTACTCTGATGACCAAGAAGTAGAAACACGACTCGAAAAGAGAAATTTTCCACAATCTTTTGAGCTTTATTAAAAGTTGCCTGCGTGCAGGGCTTCGGCAAAAACTTTGCCAATGCTAGATTTTATATACCAAATAAATGGTGTAAGATCACATCGTTAAATCCTCCGTATATCAATGGGTATCAATAGAATAGACTAGTTTCACGATGCCTCGCTCGTCAGTATTCGGCTAGGTACGAATTGATACACCGACGGTTCAATGATGGGTCTTAATATTTCGCACCTCAAGTGCCGAGCTACAAAAGTGCCATCTACTCTGATGACAAAGAAGTAGAAACACGACTCGAAAAGAGAAGTTACCACAATCTTTTGAGCTGTATTAAAAGTTGCCTGCATGCAGGGCTTCGGCAAAAGCTTTGCCAATGCCAGATTTTATATACCAAATAAATGGCGTAAGATCACATCGTTAAATCCTCCGTATATCAATGGGTACCAATAGAATAGACTAGTTTCGCGATACCTCGCTCGTCAGTATTCGGCTAGGTACGAATTGATACACTGACGGTTGAATGATGTGTCTTAATATTTCGCACCTCAAGTGCCGAGCTACAAAAGTTCCATCTACTCTGATGACCAAGAAGTAGAAACACGACTCGAAAAGAGAAGCTTTCCACAATCTTTTGAGCTTTATTAAAAGATGCCTGCATGCAGGGCTTCGGCAAAAGCTTTGCCAATGCTAGATTCTATATAACAAATAAATGGTGTAAGATCACATCGTTAAATCCTCCGTATATCAATGGGTACCAATAGAATAGACTAGTTTCGCGATGCCTCGCTCGTCAGTATTCGGCTAGGTACGAATTCATACACCGACGTTTCAATGATGTGTCTTAATATCTCGCACCTCAAGTGCCGAGCTACAAAAGTGCCATCTACTCTGATGACCAAGAAGTAGAACCACGACTCGAAAAGGGAAGTTTTCCACAATCTTTTGAGCTGTATTAAAAGTTGCCTGCATGCAGGGCTTCGGCAAAAGCTTTGCCAATGCTAGATTTTATATACCAAATAAATGATGTAAGATCACATCGTTAATTCCTCCGTATATCAATGGGTACCAATAGAATAGACTAGTTTCGCGATGCTTCGCTCGTCAGTATTCGGCTAGGTACGAATTGATACACCGACGGTTCAATGATGTCTCTTAATATTTCGCACCTCAAGTGCCGAGCTACAAAAGTGCCATCTACTCTGATGACCAACAAGTAGAAACACGACTCGAAAAGAGAAGTTTTCCACAATCTTTTGAGCTGTATTAAAAGTAGCCTGCATGCAGGGCTTCGGCAAAAGCTTTGCCAATGTTTGATTTTGTATACCAAATAAATGGTGTAAGATCACATCGTTAAATCCTCCGTATATCAATGAGTACCAATAGAATAGACTGGTTTCGCGATGCCTCGCTCGTCAGTATTCGGCTAGGTACGAATTGATACACTGACGGTTCAATGATGTGTCTTAATATTTCGCACCTCAAGTGCCGAGCTACAATAGTTCCATCTACTCTGATGACCAAGAAGTAGAAACACGACTCGAAAAGAGAAGTTTTCCACAATCTTTTGAGCTGTATTAAAGGATGCCTGCATGCAGGGCTTCGGCAAAAGCTTTGCCAATGCTAGATTTTATATACCAAATAAATGGTGTAAGATCACATCGTTAAATCCTCCGTATATCAATGGGTACCAATAGAATAGACTAGTTTCGCGATGCTTCGCTCGTCAGTATTCGGCTAGGTACGAATTGATACACCGACGGTTCAATGATGTGTCTTAATATTTCGCACCTCAAGTGCCGTGCTACAAAAGTGCCATCTACTCTGATGACCAACAAGTAGAAACACGACTCGAAAAGAGAAGTTTTCCACAATCTTTTGAGCTGTATTAAAAGTAGCCTGCATGCAGGGCTTCGGCAAAAGCTTTGCCAATGTTAGATTTTGTATACCAAATAAATGGTGTAAGATCACATCGTTAAATCCTCCGTATATCAATGAGTACCAATAGAATAGAAGGGTTTCGCGATGCCTCGCTCGTCAGTATTCGGCTAGGTACGAATTGATACACTGACGTTTCAATGATGTGTCTTAATATTTCGCACCTCAAGTGCCGAGCTACAAAAGTTCCATCTACTCTGATGACCAAGAAGTAGAAACACGACTCGAAAAGAGAAGTTTTCCACAATCTTTTGAGCTGTATTAAAAGATGCCTGCATGCAGGGCTTCGGCAAAAGCTTTGCCAATGCTAGATTTTATATACCAAATAAATGGTGTAAGATCACATCGTTAAATCCTCCGTATATCCTTGAGTACCAATAGATAAGACTAGTTTCGCGATGCCTCGCTCGTCAGTATTCGGCTAGGTACGAATTGATACACGGACGGTTCAATGATGTGTCTTAATATTTCGCACCTCAAGTGCCGAGCTACAAAAGTGCCATCTACTCTGATGACCAAGAAGTAGAAACACGACTCGAAAAGAGAAGTTTTCCACAATCTTTTGAGCTGTATTAAAGGTTGCCTGCATGCAGGGCTTCGGCAAAAGCTTTGCCAATGCTAGATTTTATATACCAAATAAATGGTGTAAGATCACATCGTTAAATCCTACGTATATCAATGGGTACCAATAGAATAGACTAGTTTCGCGATGCCTCGCTCGTCAGTATTCCGCTAGATACGAATTGTTACACCGACGGTTCAATGATGTGTCTTAATATTTCGCACCTCAAGTGCCGAGCTACAAAAGTGCCATCTACTGTGATGACCAAGAAGTAGAAACACGACTCGAAAAGGGAAGTTTTCCACAATCTTTTGAGCTGTATTAAAAGTTGCCTGCATGCAGGGCTTCGGTAAAAGCTTTGCCAATGCTACATTTTATATACCAAATAAATGGTGTAAGATCACATCATTAAATCCTCCGTATATCAACGGGTACCAATAGAATAGACTAGTTTCGCGATGCCTCGCTCGTCAGTATTCGGCTAGTACGAATTGATACACCGACGGATCAATGATGTGTCTTAATATTTCGCACCTCAAGTGCCGAGCTACAAATGTGCCATCTACTCTGATGACCAAGAAGTAGAAACACGACTCGAAAAGAGAAGTTTTCCACAATCTTTTGAGCTGTATTAAAAGTTGCCTGCAAGCAGGGCTTCGGCAAAAGCTTTGCCAATGCTAGATTTTCTATACCAAATAAATGGTGTAAGATCACATCGTTAAATCCTCCGTATATCAATGGGTACCAATAGAATAGACTAGTTTTGCGATGCCTCGCTCGTCAGTATTCGGCTAGGTACGAATTGATACACTGACGGTTCAATGATGTGTCTTAATATTTCGCACATCAAGTGCCCAGCTACAGAGGTTCCATCTACTCTGATGACCAAGAAGTAGAAACACGACTCGAATAGAGAAGTTACCACAATCTTTTGAGCTGTATTAAAAGTTGCCTGCATGCAGGGCTTCGGCAAAAGCTTTGCCAATGCTAGATTTTATATACCAAATAAATGGTATAAGATCACATCGTTAAATCCTCCGTATATCAATGGGTACCAATAGAATAGACTAGTTTCGCGATGCCTCGCTCGTCAGTATTCGGCTAGGTACGAATTGATACACTGACGGTTCAATGATGTGTCTTAATATTTCGCACCTCAAGTGCCGAGCTACAAAAGCTCCATCTACTCTGATGACCAAGAAGTAGAAACACGATTCGAAAAGAGAAGTTTTCCACAATCTTTTGAGCTTTATTAAAAGATGCCTGCATGCAGGGCTTCGGCAAAAGCTTTGCCAATGCTAGATTTTATATAACAAATAAATGGTGTAAGATCACATCGTTAAATCCTCCGTATATCAATGGGTACCAATAGAATAGACTAGTTTCGCGATGCCTCGCTCGTCAGTATTCGGCTAGGTACGAATTGATACACCGACGGTTCAATGATGTGTCTTAATATTTCGCACCTCAAGTGCCGAGCTACAAAAGTGCCATCTACTCTGATGACCAAGAAGTAGAATCACGACCCGAAAAGGGAAGTTTTCCACAATCTTTTGAGCTGTATTAAAAGTTGCCTGCATGCAGGGCTTCGGTAAAAGCTTTGCAATGCTAGATTTTATATACCAAATAAATGATGTAAGATCACATCGTTAAATCCTCCGTATATCAATGGGTACCAATAGAATAGACTAGTTTCGCGATGCTTCGCTCGTCAGTATTCGGCTAGGTACGAATTGATACACCGACGGTTCAATGATGTGTCTTAATATTTCGCACCTCAAGTGCCGAGCTACAAAAGTGCCATCTACTCTGATGACCAACAAGTAGAAACACGACTCGAAAAGAGAAGTTTTCCACAATCTTTTGAGCTGTATTAAAAGTAGCCTGCATGCAGGGCTTCGGCAAAAGCTTTGCCAATGTTAGATTTTGTATACCAAATAAATGGTGTAAGATCACATCGTTAAATCCTCCGTATATCAATGGGTACCAATAGAATAGACTAGTTTCGCGATGCTTCGCTCGTCAGTATTCTGCTAGGTACGAATTGATACACCGACGGTTCAATGATGTGTCTTAATATTTCGCACCTCAAGTGCCGAGCTACAAAAGTGCCACCTACTCTGATGACCAACAAGTAGAAACACGACTCGAAAAGAGAAGTTTTCCACAATCTTTTGAGCTGTATTAAAAGTAGCCTGCATGCAGGGCTTCGGCAAAAGCTTTGCCAATGTTAGATTTTGTATACCAAATAAATGGTGTAAGATCACATCGTTAAATCCTCCGTATATCAATGAGTACCAATAGAATAGACTGGTTTCGCGATGCCTCGCTCGTCAGTATTCGGCTAGGTACGAATTGATACACTGACGGTTCAATGATGTGTCTTAATAATTCGCACCTCAACTGCCGAGCTACAAAAGTTCCATCTACTCCGATGACCAAGAAGTAGAAACACGACTAGAAAAGAGAAGTTTTCCACAATCTATTGAGCTGTATTAAAAGATGCCTGCATGCAGGGCTTCGGCAAAAGCTTTGCCAATGCTAGATTTTATATACCAAATAAATGGTGTAAGATCACATCGTTAAATTCTCCGTATATCATTGGGTACCAATAGAATAGATTAGTTTCGCGATGCCTCGCTCGTCAGTATTCGGCTAGGTACGAATTGATACACGGACGGTTCAATGATGTGTCTTAATATTTCGCACCTCAAGTGCCGAGCTACAAAAGTGCCATCTACTCTGATGACCAAGAAGTAGAAACACGACTCGAAAAGAGAAGTTTTCCACAATCTTTTGAGCTGTATTAAAGGTTGCCTGCATGCAGGGCTTCGGCAAAAGCTTTGCCAATGCTAGATTTTATATACCAAATAAATGGTGTAAGATCACATCGTTAAATCCTCCGTATATCAATGGGTACCAATAGAATAGACTAGTTTCGCGATGCCTCGCTCGTCAGTATTCCGCTAGGTACGAATTGTTACACCGACGGTTCAATGATGTGTCTTAATATTTCGCACCTCAAGTGCCGAGCTACAAAAGTCCCATCTACTCTGATGACCAAGAAGTAGAAACACGACTCGAAAAGGGAAGTTTTCCACAATCTTTTGAGCTGTATTAAAAGTTGCCTGCATGCAGGGCTTCGGTAAAAGCTTTGCCAATGCTACATTTTATATACCAATAAATGGTGTAAGATCACATCGTTAAATCCTCCGTATATCAATGGGTACCAATAGAATAGACTAGTTTCGCGATGCCTCGCTCGTCAGTATTCGGCTAGGTACGAATTGATACAACGACGGTTCAATGATGTGTCTTAATACTTCGCACCTCAAGTGCCGAGCTACAAAAGTGCCATCTACTCTGATGTCCAAGAAGTAGAAACACGACTCGAAAAGAGAAGTTTTCCACAATCTTTTGAGCTGTATTAAAAGTTGCCTGCAAGCAGGGCTTCGGCAAAAGCTTTGCCAATGCTAGATTTTATATACCAAATAAATGGTGTAAGATCACATCGTTAAATCCTCCGGATATCAATGGGTACCAATAGAATAGACTAGTTTCGCGATGCCTCGCTCGTCAGTATTCGGCTAGGTACGAATTGATACACCGACGGTTCAATGATGTGTCTTAATATTTCGCACCTCAAGTGCCTAGCTACAAAAGTGCCATCTACTCTGATGACCAAGAAGTAGAAACACGACTCGAAAAGAGAAGTTTTCTACAATCTTTTGAGCTGTATTAAAAGTTGCCTGCATGCAGGGCTTCGGCAAAAGCTTTGCCAATGCTAGATTTTATATACCAAATAAATGGTGTAAGATCACATCGTTAAATCCTACGTATATCAATGGGTACCAATAGAATAGACTAGTTTCGCGATGCCTCGCTCGTCAGTATTCGGCTAGGTACGAATTGATACACCGACGGTTCAATGATGTGTCTTAATATTTCGCACCTCAAGTGCCGAGCTACAAAAGTGCCATCTACTCTGATGACCAAGAAGTAGAAACACGACCCGAAAAGGGAAGTTTTCCACAATCTTTTGAGTTGTATTAAAAGTTGCCTGCATGCAGGGCTTCGGTAAAAGCTTTGCCAATGCTAGATTTTATATACTAAATAAATGGTGTAAGATCACATCGTTAAATCCTCCGTATATCAATGGGTACCAATAGAATAGACTAGTTTCGCGATGCCTCGCTCGTCAGTATTCGGCTAGGTACGAATTGATACACCGACGGTTCAATGATGTGTCTTAATATTTCGCACCTCAAGTGCCGAGCTACAAAATTGCCATCTACTCTGATGACCAAGAAGTAGAAACACAACTCGAAAAGAGAAGATTTCCACAATCTTTTGAGCTGTATTAAAAGTTGCCTGCATGCAGGGCTTCGGCAAAAGCTTTGCCAATGCTAGATTTTATACACCAAATAAATGGTGTAAGATCACATCGTTAAATCCTC
Organism: Diabrotica virgifera virgifera; assembly: GCF_917563875.1. NCBI lineage: Eukaryota > Metazoa > Arthropoda > Insecta > Coleoptera > Chrysomelidae > Diabrotica > Diabrotica virgifera. The sequence goes on along the minus strand of NC_065452.1, from coordinate 75,802,106 downwards.
CGTATATCAATGGGTACCAATAGAATAGACTAGTTTCGCGATGCCTCGCTGGTCAGTATTCGGCTAGGTACGAATTGATACACCGACGGTTCAATGATGTGTCTTAATATTTCGCACCTCAAGTGCCGAGCTACAAAAGTGCCATCTACTCTGATGACCAATAAGTAGAAACACGACTGGAAAGAGAAGTTTTCCACAATCTTTTGAGCTGTATTAAAAGTTGCCTGCATGCAGGGCTTCGGCAAAAGCTTTGCCAATGTTAGATTTTGTATACCAAATAAATGGTGTAAGATCACATCGTTAAATCCTCCGTATATCAATGGGTACCAATAGAATAGACTAGTTTCGCGATGCCTCGCTCGTCAGTATTCGGCTAGGTACGAATTGATACACCGACGGTTCAATGATGTGTCTTAATATTTCGCACCTCAAGTGCCGAGCTACAAAAGTGCCATCTACTCTGATGACCAAGAAGTAGAAACACGACTCGAAAAGAGAAGTTTTCCACAATCTTTTGAGCTGTATTAAAAGTTGCCTGCATGCAGGGCTTCGGCAAAAGCTTTGCCAATGCTAGATTTTGTATACCAAATAAATGGTGTAAGATCACATCGTTAAATCCTCCGTATATCAATGCGTACCAATAGAATAGACTAGTTTCGCGATGCCTCGCTCGTCAGTATTCGGCTAGTTACGAATTGATACACTGACGGTTCAATGATGTGTCTTAATATTTCGCACCTCAAGTGCTGAGCTACAAAAGTGCCATCTACTCTGATGACCAAGAAGTAGAAACACGACTCGAAAAGAGAAGTTTTCCACAATCTTTTGAGCTGTATTAAAAGATGCCTGCATGCAGGGCTTCGGCAAAAGCTTTGCCAATGCTAGATTTTATATACCAAATAAATGGTGTAAGATCACATCGTTAAATCCTCCGGATATCAATGGGTACCAATAGAATAGACTAGTTTCGCGATGCCTCGCTCGTCAGTATTCGGCTAGGTACGAATTGATACACCGACGGTTCAATGATGTGTCTTAATATTTCGCACCTCAAGTGCCTAGCTACAAAAGTGCCATCTACTCTGATGACCAAGAAGTAGAAACACGACTCGAAAAGGGAAGTTTTCCACAATCTTTTGAGTTGTAATAAAAGTTGCCTGCATGCAGGGCTTCGGTAAAAGCTTTGCCAATGCTAGATTTTATATACCAAATAAATGGTGTAAGATCACATCGTTAAATCCTCCGTATATCAATGGGTACCAATAGAATAGACTAGTTTCGCGATGCCTCGCTCGTCAGTATTCGGCTAGGTACGAATTGATACACCGACGGTTCAATGATGTGTCTTAATATTTCGCACCTCAAGTGCCGAGCTACAAATTTGCCATCTACTCTGATGACCAAGAAGTAGAAACACAACTCGAAAAGAGAAGTTTTCCACAATATTTTGAGCTGTATTAAAAGTTGCCTGCATGCAGGGCTTCGGCAAAAGCTTTGCCAATGCTAGATTTTATACACCAAATAAATGGTGTAAGATCACATCGTTAAATCCTCCGTATATCAATGGGTACCAATAGAATAGACTAGTTTCGCGATGCCTCGCTCGTCAGTATTCGGCTAGGTACGAATTGATACACCGACGGTTCAATGATGTGTCTTAATATTTCGCAACTCAAGTGCCGAGCTACAAAAGTGCCATCTACTCTGATGACCAAGAAGTAGAACCACGACTCGAAAAGGGAAGTTTTCCACAATCTTTTGAGCTGTATTAAAAGTTGCCTGCATGCAGGGCTTCGGTAAAAGCTTTGCCAATGCTAGATTTTATATACCAAATAAATGATGTAAGATCACATCGTTAAATCCTCCGTATATCAATGGGTACCAATAGAATAGACTAGTTTCGCGATGCTTCGCTCGTCAGTATTCGGCTAGGTACGAATTGATACACCGACGGTTCAATGATGTGTCTTAATATTTCGCACCTCAAGTGCCGAGCTACAAAAGTGCCATCTACTCTGATGACCAACAAGTAGAAACACGACTCGAAAAGAGAAGTTTTCCACAATCTTTTGAGCTGTATTAAAAGTTGCCTGCATGCAGGGCTTCGGCAAAAGCTTTGCCAATGCTAGATTTTGTATACCAAATAAATGGTGTAAGATCACATCGTTAAATCCTCCGTATATCAATGCGTACCAATAGAATAGACTAGTTTCGCGATGCCTCGCTCGTCAGTATTCGGCTAGTTACGAATTGATACACTGACGGTTCAATGATGTGTCTTAATATTTCGCACCTCAAGTGCTGAGCTACAAAAGTGCCATCTACTCTGATGACCAAGAAGTAGAAACACGACTCGAAAAGAGAAGTTTTCCACAATCTTTTGAGCTGTATTAAAAGATGCCTGCATGCAGGGCTTCGGCAAACGCTTTGCCAATGCTAGATTTTATACACCAAATAAATGGTGTAAGATCACATCGTTAAATCCTCCGTATATCAATGGGTACCAATAGAATAGACTAGTTTCGCGATGCCTCGCTCGTCAGTATTCGGCTAGGTACGAATTGATACACCGACGGTTCAATGATGTGTCTTAATATTTCGCACCTCAAGTGACTAGCTACAAAAGTGCCATCTACTCTGATGACCAAGAAGTAGAAACACGACTGGAAAGAGAAGTTTTCCACAATCTTTTGAGCTGTATTAAAAGTTGCCTGCATGCAGGGCTTCGGCAAAAGCTTTGCCAATGTTAGATTTTGTATACCAAATAAATGGTGTAAGATCACATCGTTAAATCCTCCGTATATCAATGGGTACCAATAGAATAGACTAGTTTCGCGATGCCTCGCTCGTCAGTATTCGGCTAGGTACGAATTGATACACTGACGGTTCAATGATGTGTCGTAATATTTCGCACCTCAAGTGCCGAGCTACAAAAGTTCCATCTACTCTGATGACCAAGAAGTAGAAACACGACTCGAAAAGAGAAGGTTTCCACAATCTTTTGAGCTGTATTAAAAGTTGCCTGCATGCAGGGCTTCGGCAAAAGCTTTGCCAATGCTAGATTTTGTATACCAAATAAATGGTGTAAGATCACATCGTTAAATCCTCCGTATATCAATGGGTACCAATAGAATAGACTAGTTTCGCGATGCCTCGCTCGTCAGTATTCCGCTAGGTACGAATTGATACACCGACGGTTCAATGATGTGTCTTAATATTTCGCACCTCAAGAGCCGAGCTACAAAAGTGCCATCTACTCTGATGACCAAGAAGTAGAAACACGACTCGAAAAGGGAAGTTTTCCACAATCTTCTGAGCTGTATTAAAAGTTGCCTGCATGCAGGGCTTCGGTAAAAGCTTGGCCAATGCTACATTTTATATACCAAATAAATGGTGTAAGATCACATCGTTAAATCCTCCGTATATCAATGGGTACCAATAGAATAGACTAGTTTCGCGATGCCTCGCTCGTCAGTATTCGGCTAGGTACGAATTGATACACCGACCGTTCAATGATGTGTCTTAATATTTCGCACCTCAAGTGCCGAGCTACAAAAGTGCCATCTACTCTGATGACCAAGAAGTAGAAACACGACTCGAAAAGAGAAGTTTTCCACAATCTTTTGAGCTGTATTAAAAGTTGCCTGCAAGCCGGGCTTCGGTAAAAGCTTTGCCAATGCTAGATTTTGTATACCAAATAAATGGTGTATGATCACATCGTTAAATCCTCCGTATATCAATGGGTACCAATAGAAGAGACTAGTTTCGCGATGCCTCGCTCGTCAGTATTCGGCTAGGTACGAATTGATACACTGACGGTTCAATGATGTGCCTTAATATTTCGCACCTCAAGTACCGAGCTACAAAAGTTCCATCTACTCTGATGACCAAGAAGTAGAAACACGACTCGAAAAGAGAAGTTTTCCACAATCTTTTGAGCTGTACTAAAAGATGCCTGCATGCAGGGCTTCGGCAAAAGCTTTGCCAATGCTAGATTTTATATACCAAATAAATGGTGTAAGATCACATGGTTAAATCCTCCGATTATCAATGGGTACCAATAGAATAGACTAGTTTCGCGATGCATCGCTCGTCAGTATTCGGCTAGGTACGAATTGATACACCGACGGTTCAATGATGTGTCTTAATATTTCGCACCTCAAGTGCCGAGCTACAAAAGTGCCATCTACTCTGATGACCAAGAAGTAGAAACACGACTCGAAAAGAGAAGTTTTCTACAATCTTTTTAGCTGTATTAAAAGTTGCCTGCATGCAGGGCTTCGGCAAAAGCTTTGCCAATGCTAGATTTTATATACCAAATAAATGGTGTAAGATCACATCGTTAAATCCTACGTATATCAATGGGTACCAATAGAATAGACTAGTTTCGCGATGCCTCGCTCGTCAGTATTCGGCTAGGTACGAATTGATACACCGACGGTTCAATGATGTGTCTTAATATTTCGCACCTCAAGTGCCGAGCTCCAAAAGTGCCATCTACTCTGATGACCAAGAAGTAGAAACACGACTCGAAAAGGGAAGTTTTCCACAATCTTTTGAGTTGTATTAAAAGTTGCCTGCATGAAGGGCTTCGGTAAAAGCTTTGCCAATGCTAGATTTTATATACCAAATAAATGGTGTAAGATCACATCGTTAAATCCTCCGTATATCAATGGGTACAAAAAGAATAGACTAGTTTCGCGATGCTTCGCTCGTCAGTATTCGGCTAGGTACGAATTGATACACCGACGGTTCAATGATGTGTCTTAATATTTCGCACCTCAAGTGCCGAGCTACAAAAGTGCCATCTACTCTGATGACCAAGAAGTAGAAACACGACTCGAAAAGAGAAGTTTTCCACAATCTTTTGAGTTGTATTAAAAGTTGCCTGCATGCATGGCTTCGGCAAAAGCTTTGCCAATGCTAGATTTTATATACCAAATAAATGGTGTAAGATCACATCGTTAAATCCTCCGTATATCAATGGGTATCAATAGAATAGACTAGTTTCACGATGCCTCGCTCGTCAGTATTCGGCTAGGTACGAATTGATACACCGACGGTTCAATGATGTGTCTTAATATTTCGCACCTCAAGTGCCGAGCTACAAAAGTGCCATCTACTCTGATGACCAAGAAGTAGAAACACGACTCGAAAAGAGAAGTTTTCCACAATCTTTTGAGCTGTATTAAAAGTTGCCTGCATGCAGGGCTTCGGCAAAAGCTTTGCCAATGCTAGATTTTGTATACCAAATAAATGGTGTAAGATCACATCGTTAAATCCTCCGTATATCAATGCGTACCAATAGAATAGACTAGTTTCGCGATGCCTCGCTCGTCAGTATTCGGCTAGGTACGAATTGATACACCGACGGTTCAATGATGTGTCTTAATATTTCGCACCTCAAGTGCCTAGCTACAAAAGTGCCATCTACTCTGATGACCAAGAAGTAGAAACACGACTCGAAAAGGGAAGTTTTCCACAATCTTTTGAGTTGTATTAAAAGTTGCCTGCATGCAGGGCTTCGGTAAAAGCTTTGCCAATGCTAGATTTTATATACCAAATAAATGGTGTAAGATCACATCGTTAAATCCTCCGTATATCAATGGGTACCAATAGAATAGACTAGTTTCGCGATGCCTCGCTCGTCAGTATTCGGCTAGGTACGAATTGATACACCGACGGTTCAATGATGTGTCTTAATATTTCGCACCTCAAGTGCCGAGCTACAAATTTGCCATCTACTCTGATGACCAAGAAGTAGAAACACAACTCGAAAAGAGAAGTTTTCCACAATATTTTGAGCTGTATTAAAAGTTGCCTGCATGCAGGGCTTCGGCAAAAGCTTTGCCAATGCTAGATTTTATACACCAAATAAATGGTGTAAGATCACATCGTTAAATCCTCCGTATATCAATGGGTACCAATAGAATAGACTAGTTTCGCGATGCCTCGCTCGTCAGTATTCGGCTAGGTACGAATTGATACACCGACGGTTCAATGATGTGTCTTAATATTTCGCACCTCAAGTGCCGAGCTACAAAAGTGCCATCTACTCTGATGACCAAGAAGTAGAACCACGACTCGAAAAGGGAAGTTTTCCACAATCTTTTGAGCTGTATTAAAAGTTGCCTGCATGCAGGGCTTCGGTAAAAGCTTTGCCAATGCTAGATTTTATATACCAAATAAATGATGTAAGATCACATCGTTAAATCCTCCGTATATCAATGGGTACCAATAGAATAGACTAGTTTCGCGATGCTTCGCTCGTCAGTATTCGGCTAGGTACGAATTGATACACCGACGGTTCAATGATGTGTCTTAATATTTCGCACCTCAAGTGCCGAGCTACAAAAGTGCCATCTACTCTGATGACCAACAAGTAGAAACACGACTCGAAAAGAGAAGTTTTCCACAATCTTTTGAGCTGTATTAAAAGTTGCCTGCATGCAGGGCTTCGGCAAAAGCTTTGCCAATGCTAGATTTTGTATACCAAATAAATGGTGTAAGATCACATCGTTAAATCCTCCGTATATCAATGCGTACCAATAGAATAGACTAGTTTCGCGATGCCTCGCTCGTCAGTATTCGGCTAGTTACGAATTGATACACTGACGGTTCAATGATGTGTCTTAATATTTCGCACCTCAAGTGCTGAGCTACAAAAGTGCCATCTACTCTGATGACCAAGAAGTAGAAACACGACTCGAAAAGAGAAGTTTTCCACAATCTTTTGAGCTGTATTAAAAGATGCCTGCATGCAGGGCTTCGGCAAACGCTTTGCCAATGCTAGATTTTATACACCAAATAAATGGTGTAAGATCACATCGTTAAATCCTCCGTATATCAATGGGTACCAATAGAATAGACTAGTTTCGCGATGCCTCGCTCGTCAGTATTCGGCTAGGTACGAATTGATACACCGACGGTTCAATGATGTGTCTTAATATTTCGCACCTCAAGTGCCGAGCTACAAAAGTGCCATCTACTCTGATGACCAAGAAGTAGAAACACGACTGGAAAGAGAAGTTTTCCACAATCTTTTGAGCTGTATTAAAAGTTGCCTGCATGCAGGGCTTCGGCAAAAGCTTTGCCAATGTTAGATTTTGTATACCAAATAAATGGTGTAAGATCACATCGTTAAATCCTCCGTATATCAATGGGTACCAATAGAATAGACTAGTTTCGCGATGCCTCGCTCGTCAGTATTCGGCTAGGTACGAATTGATACACTGACGGTTCAATGATGTGTCGTAATATTTCGCACCTCAAGTGCCGAGCTACAAAAGTTCCATCTACTCTGATGACCAAGAAGTAGAAACACGACTCGAAAAGAGAAGGTTTCCACAATCTTTTGAGCTGTATTAAAAGTTGCCTGCATGCAGGGCTTCGGCAAAAGCTTTGCCAATGCTAGATTTTGTATACCAAATAAATGGTGTAAGATCACATCGTTAAATCCTCCGTATATCAATGGGTACCAATAGAATAGACTAGTTTCGCGATGCCTCGCTCGTCAGTATTCCGCTAGGTACGAATTGATACACCGACGGTTCAATGATGTGTCTTAATATTTCGCACCTCAAGTGCCGAGCTACAAAAGTGCCATCTACTCTGATGACCAAGAAGTAGAAACACGACTCGAAAAGGGAAGTTTTCCACAATCTTCTGAGCTGTATTAAAAGTTGCCTGCATGCAGGGCTTCGGTAAAAGCTTGGCCAATGCTACATTTTATATACCAAATAAATGGTGTAAGATCACATCGTTAAATCCTCCGTATATCAATGGGTACCAATAGAATAGACTAGTTTCGCGATGCCTCGCTCGTCAGTATTCGGCTAGGTACGAATTGATACACCGACCGTTCAATGATGTGTCTTAATATTTCGCACCTCAAGTGCCGGGCTACAAAAGTGCCATCTACTCTGATGACCAAGAAGTAGAAACACGACTCGAAAAGAGAAGTTTTCCACAATCTTTTGAGCTGTATTAAAAGTTGCCTGCAAGCCGGGCTTCGGTAAAAGCTTTGCCAATGCTAGATTTTGTATACCAAATAAATGGTGTATGATCACATCGTTAAATCCTCCGTATATCAATGGGTACCAATAGAAGAGACTAGTTTCGCGATGCCTCGCTCGTCAGTATTCGGCTAGGTACGAATTGATACACTGACGGTTCAATGATGTGCCTTAATATTTCGCACCTCAAGTACCGAGCTACAAAAGTTCCATCTACTCTGATGACCAAGAAGTAGAAACACGACTCGAAAAGAGAAGTTTTCCACAATCTTTTGAGCTGTACTAAAAGATGCCTGCATGCAGGGCTTCGGCAAAAGCTTTGCCAATGCTAGATTTTATATACCAAATAAATGGTGTAAGATCACATGGTTAAATCCTCCGATTATCAATGGGTACCAATAGAATAGACTAGTTTCGCGATGCATCGCTCGTCAGTATTCGGCTAGGTACGAATTGATACACCGACGGTTCAATGATGTGTCTTAATATTTCGCACCTCAAGTGCCGAGCTACAAAAGTGCCATCTACTCTGATGACCAAGAAGTAGAAACACGACTCGAAAAGAGAAGTTTTCTACAATCTTTTTAGCTGTATTAAAAGTTGCCTGCATGCAGGGCTTCGGCAAAAGCTTTGCCAATGCTAGATTTTATATACCAAATAAATGGTGTAAGATCACATCGTTAAATCCTACGTATATCAATGGGTACCAATAGAATAGACTAGTTTCGCGATGCCTCGCTCGTCAGTATTCGGCTAGGTACGAATTGATACACCGACGATTCAATGATGTGTCTTAATATTTCGCACCTCAAGTGCCGAGCTCCAAAAGTGCCATCTACTCTGATGACCAAGAAGTAGAAACACGACTCGAAAAGGGAAGTTTTCCACAATCTTTTGAGTTGTATTAAAAGTTGCCTGCATGAAGGGCTTCGGTAAAAGCTTTGCCAATGCTAGATTTTATATACCAAATAAATGGTGTAAGATCACATCGTTAAATCCTCCGTATATCAATGGGTACAAAAAGAATAGACTAGTTTCGCGATGCTTCGCTCGTCAGTATTCGGCTAGGTACGAATTGATACACCGACGGTTCAATGATGTGTCTTAATATTTCGCACCTCAAGTGCCGAGCTACAAAAGTGCCATCTACTCTGAGGACCAAGAAGTAGAAACACGACTCGAAAAGAGAAGTTTTCCACAATCTTTTGAGTTGTATTAAAAGTTGCCTGCATGCATGGCTTCGGCAAAAGCTTTGCCAATGCTAGATTTTATATACCAAATAAATGGTGTAAGATCACATCGTTAAATCCTCCGTATATCAATGGGTATCAATAGAATAGACTAGTTTCACGATGCCTCGCTCGTCAGTATTCGGCTAGGTACGAATTGATACACCGACGGTTCAATGATGTGTCTTAATATTTCGCACCTCAAGTGCCGAGCTACAAAAGTGCCATCTACTCTGATGAACAAGAAGTAGAAACACGACTCGAAAAGAGAAGTTTTCCACAATCTTTTGAGCTGTATTAAAAGTTGCCTGCATGCAGGGCTTCGGCAAAAGCTTTGCCAATGCTAGATTTTATATACCAAATAAATGGTGTAAGATCACATCGCTAAATCCTCCGTATATCAATGGGTACCAATAGAATAGACTAGTTTCGCGATGCCTCGCTCGTCAGTATTCGGCTAGGTACGAATTGATACACTGACGGTTCAATGATGTGCCTTAATATTTCGCACCTCAAGTACCGAGCTACAAAAGTGCCATCTAATCTGATGACCAAGAAGTAGAAACAAGACTCGAAAAGAGAAGTTTTCCACAATCTTTTGAGCTGTATTAAAAGTTGCCTGCAAGCCGGGCTTCGGTAAAAGCTTTGCCAATGCTAGATTTTGTATACCAAATAAATGGTGTATGATCACATCGTTAAATCCTCCGTATATCAATGGGTACCAATAGAAGAGACTAGTTTCGCGATGCCTCGCTCGTCAGTATTCGGCTAGGTACGAATTTATACACTGACGGTTCAATGATGTGCCTTAATATTTCGCACCTCAAGTACCGAGCTACAAAAGTGCCATCTACTCTGATGACCAAGAAGTAGAAACACGACTCGAAAAGAGAAGTTTTCCACAATCTTTTGAGCTGTATTAAAAGTTGCCTGCATGCAGGGCTTCGGCAAAAGCTTTGCCAATGTTAGGTTTTGTATACCAAATAAATGGTGTATGATCACATCGTTAAATCCTCCGTATATCAATGGGTACCAATAGAATAGACTAGTTTCGCGATGCCTCGCTCGTCAGTATTCGGCTAGGTACGAATTGATACACTGACGGTTCAATGATGTGTCTTAATATTTCGCACCTCAAGTACCGAGCTACAAAACTTCCATCTACTCTGATGACCAAGAAGTAGAAACACGACTCGAAAAGAGAAATTTTCCACAATCTTTTGAGCTGTATTAAAAGTTGCCTGCATGCAGGGCTTCGGCAAAAGCTTTGCCAATGCTAGATTTTATATACCAAATAAATGGTGTAAGATCACATCGTTAAATCCTCCGTATGTCAATGGGTACCAATAGAATAGACTAGTTTCGCGATGCCTCGCTCCTCAGTATTCGGCTAGGTACGAATTGTTACACCGACGGTTCAATGATGTGTCTTAATATTTCGCACCTCAAGTGCCGAGCTACAAAAGTGCCATCTACTCTGATGACCAAGAAGTAGAAACACGACTCGAAAAGAGAAGCTTTCCACAATCTTTTGAGCTGTATTAAAAGTTGCCTGCATGCAGGGCTTCGGCAAAAGCTTTGCCAATGCTAGATTTTGTATACCAAATAAATGGTGTAAGATCACATCGTTAAATCCTACGTATATCAATGGGTACCAATAGAATAGACTAGTTTCGCGATGCCTCGCTCGTCAGTATTCGGCTAGGTACGAATTGATACACCGACGGTTCAATGATGTGTCTTAATATTTCGCACCTCAAGTGCCGAGCTACAAAAGTGCCATCTACTCTGATGACCAAGAAGTAGAGACACGACTCGAAAAGAGAAGTTTTCCACAATCTTTTGAGCTGTATTAAAAGTTGCCTGCATGCAGGGCTTCGGCAAAAGCTTTGCCAATGCTAGATTTTGTATACCAAATAAATGGTGTAAGATCACATCGTTAAATCCTCCGTATATCAATGCGTACCAATAGAATAGACTAGTTTCGCGATGCCTCGCTCGTCAGTATTCGGGTAGGTACGAATTGATACACTGACGGTTCAATGATGTGTCTTAATATTTCGCACCTCAAGTGCCGAGCTACAAAAGTTCCATCTACTCTGATGACCAAGAATTAGAAACACGACTCGAAAAGAGAAGTTTTCCACAATCTTTTGAGCTGTATTAAAAGTTGCCTGCATGCAGGGCTTCGGCAAAAGCTTTGCCAATGCTAGATTTTATATACCAAATAATCGGTGTAAGATCACATCGTTAAATCCTACGTATATCAATGGGTACCAATAGAATAGACTAGTTTCGCGATGCCTCGCTCGTCAGTATTCCGCTAGGTACGAATTGATACACCGACGGTTCAATGATGTGTCTTAATATTTCGCACCTCAAGTGCCGAGCTACAAAAGTGCCATCTACTCTGATGACCAAGAAGTAGAAACACGACTCGAAAAGGGAAGTTTTCCACAATCTTTTGAGCTGTATTAAAAGTTGCCTGCATGCAGGGCTTCGGTAAAAGCTTGGCCAATGCTACATTTTATATACCAAATAAATGGTGTAAGATCACATCGTTAAATCCTCCGTATATCAATGGGTACCAATAGAATAGACTAGTTTCGCGATGCCTCGCTCGTCAGTATTCGGCTAGGTACGAATTGATACACCGACGGTTCAATGATGTGTCTTAATATTTCGCACCTCAAGTGCCGAGCTACAAAAGTGCCATCTACTCTGATGACCAAGAAGTAGAAACACGACTCGAAAAGAGAAGTTTTCCACAATCTTTTGAGCTGTATTTAAAGTTGCCTGTAAGCCGGGCTTCGGCAAAAGCTTTGCCAATGCTAGATTTTGTATACCAAATAAATGGTGTATGATCACATCGTTAAATCCTCCGTATATCAATGGGTACCAATAGAAGAGACTAGTTTCGCGATGCCTCGCTCGTCAGTATTCGGCTAGGTACGAATTGATACACTGACGGTTCAATGATGTGCCTTAATATTTCGCACCTCAAGTACCGAGCTACAAAAGTTCCATCTACTCTGATGACCAAGAAGTAGAAACACGACTCGAAAAGAGAAGTTTTCCACAATCTTTTGAGCTGTACTAAAAGATGCCTGCATGCAGGGCTTCGGCAAAAGCTTTGCCAATGCTAGATTTTATATACCAAATAAATGGTGTAAGATCACATCGTTAAATCCTCCGATTATCAATGGGTACCAATAGAATAGACTAGATTCGCGATGCCTCGCTCGTCAGTATTCGGCTAGGTACGAATTGATACACCGACGGTTCAATGATGTGTCTTAATATTTCGCACCTCAAGTGCCGAGCTACAAAAGTGCCATCTACTCTGATGACCAAGAAGTAGAAACACGACTCGAAAAGAGAAGTTTTCTACAATCTTTTTAGCTGTATTAAAAGTTGCCTGCATGCAGGGCTTCGGCAAAAGCTTTGCCAATGCTAGATTTTATGTACCAAATAAATGGTGTAAGATCACATCGTTAAATCCTACGTATATCAATGGGTACCAATAGAATAGACTAGTTTCGCGATGCCTCGCTCGTCAGTATTCGGCTAGGTACGAATTGATACACCGACGGTTCAATGATGTGTCTTAATATTTCGCACCTCAAGTGCCGAGCTCCAAAAGTGCCATCTACTCTGATGACCAAGAAGTAGAAACACGACTCGAAAAGGGAAGTTTTCCACAATCTTTTGAGCTGTATTAAAAGTTGCCTGCATGCAGGGCTTCGGTAAAAGCTTTGCCAATGCTAGATTTTATATACCAAATAAATGGTGTAAGATCAAATCGTTAAATCCTCCGTATATCAATGGGTACAAAAAGAATAGACTAGTTTCGCGATGCCTCGCTCGTCAGTATTCGGCTAGGTACGAATTGATACACCGACGGTTCAATGATGTGTCTTAATATTTCGCACCTCAAGTGCCGAGCTACAAAAGTGCCATCTACTCTGATGACCAAGAAGTAGAAACACGACTCGAAAAGAGAAGTTTTCCACAATCTTTTGAGCTGTATTAAAAGTTGCCTGCATGCAGGGCTTCGGCAAAAGCTTTGCCAATGCTAGATTTTGTATACCAAATAAATGGTGTAAGATCACATCGTTAAATCCTCCGTATATCAATGGGTACCAATAGAATAGACTAGTTTCGCGATGCCTCGCTCGTCAGTATTCGGCTAGGTACGAATTGATACACTGACGGTTCAATGATGTGTCTTAATATTTCGCACCTCAAGTACCGAGCTACAAAAGTTCCATCTACTCTGATGACCAAGAAGTAGAAACACGACTCGAAAAGAGAAGTTTTCCACAATCTTTTGAGCTGTATTAAAAGTTGCCTGCATGCAGGGCTTCGGCAAAAGCTTTGCCAATGCTAGATTTTATATACCAAATAAATGGTGTAAGATCACATCGTTAAATCCTCCGTATGTCAATGGGTACCAATAGAATAGACTAGTTTCGCGATGCCTCGCTCGTCAGTATTCGGCTAGGTACGAATTGATACACCGACGGTTCAATGATGTGTCTTAATATTTCGCACCTCAAGTGCCGAGCTACAAAAGGGCCATCTACTCTGATGACCAAGAAGTAGAAACACGACTCGAAAAGAGAAGCTTTCCACAATCTTTTGAGCTGTATTAAAAGTTGCCTGCATGCAGGGCTTCGGCAAAAGCTTTGCCAATGCTAGATGTTGTATACCAAATAAATGGTGTAAGATCACATCTTTAAATCCTACGTATATCAATGGGTACCAATAGAATAGACTAGTTTCGCGATGCCTCGCTCGTCAGTATTCGGCTAGGTACGAATTGATACACCGACGGTTCAATGATGTGTCTTAATATTTCGCACCTCAAGTGCCGAGCTACAAAAGTGCCATCTACTCTGATGACCAAGAAGTAGAAACACGACTCGAAAAGAGAAGTTTTCCACAATCTTTTGAGCTGTATTAAAAGTTGCCTGCATGCAGGGCTTCGGCAAAAGCTTTGCCAATGCTAGATTTTGTATACCAAATAAATGGTGTAAGATCACATCGTTAAATCCTCCGTATATCAATGCGTACCAATAGAATAGACTAGTTTCGCGATGCCTCGCTCGTCAGTATTCGGGTAGGTACGAATTGATACACTGACGGTTCAATGATGTGTCTTAATATTTCGCACCTCAAGTGCCGAGCTACAAAATTTCCATCTACTCTGATGACCAAGAATTAGAAACACGACTCGAAAAGAGAAGTTTTCCACAATCTTTTGAGCTGTATTAAAAGTTGCCTGCATGCAGGGCTTCGGCAAAAGCTTTGCCAATGCTAGATTTTATATACCAAATAATCGGTGTAAGATCACATCGTTAAATCCTACGTATATCAATGGGTACCAATAGAATAGACTAGTTTCGCGATGCCTCGCTCGTCAGTATTCCGCTAGGTACGAATTGATACAGCGACGGTTCAATGATGTGTCTTAATATTTCGCACCTCAAGTGCCGAGCTACAAAAGTGCCATCTACTCTGATGACCAAGAAGTAGAAACACGACTCGAAAAGGGAAGTTTTCCACAATCTTTTGAGCTGTATTAAAAGTTGCCTGCATGCAGGCCTTCGGTAAAAGCTTGGCCAATGCTACATTTTATATACCAAATAAATGGTGTAAGATCACATCGTTAAATCCTCCGTATATCAATGGGTACCAATAGAATAGACTAGTTTCGCGATGCCTCGCTCGTCAGTATTCGGCTAGGTACGAATTGATACACCGACGGTTCAATGATGTGTCTTAATATTTCGCACCTCAAGTGCCGAGCTACAAAAGTGCCATCTACTCTGATGACCAAGAAGTAGAAACACGACTCGAAAAGAGAAGTTTTCCACAATCTTTTGAGCTGTATTAAAAGTTGCCTGCAAGCCGGGCTTCGGCAAAAGCTTTGCCAATGCTAGATTTTGTATACCAAATAAATGGTGTATGATCACATCGTTAAATCCTCCGTATATCAATGGGTACCAATAGAAGAGACTAGTTTCGCGATGCCTCGCTCGTCAGTATTCGGCTAGGTACGAATTGATACACTGACGGTTCAATGATGTGCCTTAATATTTCGCACCTCAAGTACCGAGCTACAAAAGTTCCATCTACTCTGATGACCAAGAAGTAGAAACACGACTCGAAAAGAGAAGTTTTCCACAATCTTTTGAGCTGTACTAAAAGATGCCTGCATGCAGGGCTTCGGCAAAAGCTTTGCCAATGCTAGATTTTATATACCAAATAAATGGTGTAAGATCACATCGTTAAATCATCCGATTATCAATGGGTACCAATAGAATAGACTAGTTTCGCGATGCCTCGCTCGTCAGTATTCGGCTAGGTACGAATTGATACACCGACGGTTCAATGATGTGTCTTAATATTTCGCACCTCAAGTGCCGAGCTACAAAAGTGCCATCTACTCTGATGACCAAGAAGTAGAAACACGACTCGAAAAGAGAAGTTTTCTACAATCTTTTTAGCTGTATTAAAAGTTGCCTGCATGCAGGGCTTCGGCAAAAGTTTTGCCAATGCTAGATTTTATATACCAAATAAATGGTGTAAGATCACATCGTTAAATCCTACGTATATCAATGGGTACCAATAGAATAGACTAGTTTCGCGATGCCTCGCTCGTCATTATTCGGCTAGGTACGAATTGATACACCGACGGTTCAATGATGTGTCTTAATATTTCGCACCTCAAGTGCCGAGCTCCAAAAGTGCCATCTACTCTGATGACCAAGAAGTAGAAACACGACTCGAAAAGGGAAGTTTTCCACAATCTTTTGAGTTGTATTAAAAGTTGCCTGCATGCAGGGCTTCGGTAAAAGCTTTGCCAATGCTAGATTTTATATACCAAATAAATGGTGTAAGATCAAATCGTTAAATCCTCCGTATATCAATGGGTACAAAAAGAATAGACTAGTTTCGCGATGCCTCGCTCGTCAGTATTCGGCTAGGTACGAATTGATACACCGACGATTCAATGATGTGTCTTAATATTTCGCACCTCAAGTGCCGAGCTACAAAAGTGCCATCTACTCTGATGACCAAGAAGTAGAAACACGACTCGAAAAGAGACGTTTTCCACAATCTTTTGAGTTGTATTAAAAGTTGCCTGCATGCATGGCTTCGGCAAAAGCTTTGCCAATGCTAGATTTTATATACCAAATAAATGGTGTAAGATCACATCGTTAAATCTTCCGTATATCGACGCTGTCAAGCCAAAACCGCATAAACGACATTAACTTGATTTTTCAGGAAACACAAAAAACTGATTATTTTTATTTTTACTAACTCTGCTTGTCTGCAAACTGACTCAAAAAAATTGGTGATTATTTTTTCAAATTTTAATATTTTGTAAACAATAATGTGGCTGAAAATACTATGTGAAATAAATTAAAAACTAGAAAATGGCGCTTATGTCCAATCAAGATATAACATTGGTGAATATGCCAAACTTACCTCTGGCGTTTGCGTCGATCGCATTGTTGTAAGGTTAGCCAAAATGGCGCTTAAGAGGGATATATGCCATTAATGAAAAAAAAACGAAAATTAAAAATTGTCGTTTATGCCAACAAAAAAAATAATGAAATTACGAAGATTTTTGATAGGTTTTATTTTTTATTAATCAAAAATACATTCTAAGTTAAAAACAAAGCCCTCAATTCTTTAAACATGTTTTTGGTGCTAGGATGAAATACTTAAAAGTAAATAATACTCAAATAGAAGAGCTATACAAAAATTGGTATAAAAATAAAACTCAAAAAACACTTTCAAAGAACAACAACTTAAAAACTAAGAAAACACAAAAATCAGAGGTACATAAAAATAGTTATTTTTTAGTTTCTAAAACAAATAAGAAAATAATTATTCACAAAAATAACATAAGATTTACTTCTTTTATATAGTTCAAAATAAAAGTTAGTAAAAAAAAACAGAAAAATAACAGAAAAATATTTAACGACTTTTAACTTTTAAACATTTTAAAAAAAAATTCACTCCGTTTCATCTTCTACATCTGTTTCATCCAGTTGATCTGGAACTATGTTGTTCATTTTAAGAGATAAATATTCTGCATGATACTCTGGTTTAATAATTCTGTTGCTAAGTTGAAACATGATGTAAGATCGTGACTAAATATTTCTTCTTCTGCTGCAACGTCTGGTGGTTCCTCAAAGATGATAATGTCATTGCTAAAAGCTTCTGCAATGTTGGCATTATAAATGTCATAAACCTTTAAGAGGAATATAGGGGAATTATTGCCAGTCTGTATATCATTTTGTGCTACTTCGGTATATGGCTTATTTTCATTTAGTAAGACCATTATTTTTAACTTCTGCTATTCATCTGCAACAAAAATATGGCATAAACGCCAAAAATCGATCGCCATTTTTAGCTATATAAAATTGATTTGAACTATATGCTGTAGTACAAAAAGAATTGTTCATCACACTAGTACAAAGTTACAATAAAAAATTTTAAAATAAACTTTTTATTTGCGCAATTTTTAAAAAAGAAACCTGCATAAGAATACCATTGAGGAATGGTGCTTGTGTCAACCACGATCTAAATATTTGGTTTTGGCATAAACGCCTCATAGTTTTTAAAGAAATTCAGGGTGCTTACGCTTCAAAAATCAATACAAATTGAAAATATTGCAGAGGTAAGTAATATCATGTTACTTATCCATAAAAATTGTAAAAATACATACCTTTACTATTATTACTGGACCGAACTGTACACAATGATAATCGTACGGGCACTGGCGGTTGTGTCAATCGGTGTTCACGTCGACCTTCACGTGCGTGACTAGACTGGCGTTTATAAAAACTTTAAACCAATATTGCACCTATTTCACTTTGTTTTCGGCTATGTCGCGGTGACTGTCTGGTGCGGAAATTAAAATCCTATTTTTTCGTGCATCTACCTCAAAACTGGTCATTTTGGCGTTTATGCCGTTTTGGCTTGGCAGCGTCGATATCAATGGGTATCAATAGAATAGACTAGTTTCACGATGCCTCGCTCGTCAGTATTCGGCTAGGTACGAATTGATACACCGACGGTTCAATGATGTGTCTTAATATTTCGCACCTCAAGTGCCGAGCTACAAAAGTGCCATCTACTCTGATGACCAAGAAGTAGAAACACGACTCGAAAAGAGAAGTTTTCCACAATCTTTTAAGCTGTATTAAAAGTTGCCTGCATGCAGGGCTTCGGCAAAAGCTTTGCCAATGTTAGATTTTGTATACCAAATAAATGGTGTAAGATCACATCGTTAAATCCTCCGTATATCAATGGGTACCAATAGAATAGACTAGTTTCGCGATGCCTCGCTCGTCAGTATTCGGCTAAGTACGAATTGATACACTGACGGTTCAATGATGTGTCTTCATATTTCGCACCTCAAGTACCGAGCTACAAAAGTTCCATCTACTCTGATGACCAAGAAGTAGAAACACGACTCGAAAAGAGAAGTTTTCCACAATCTTTTGAGCTGTATTAAAAGTTGCCTGCATGCAGGGCTTCGGCAAAAACTTTGCCAATGCTAGATTTTATATACCAAATAAATGGTGTAAGATCACATCGTTAAATCCTCCGTATGTCAATGGGTACCAATAGAATAGACTAGTTTCGCGATGCCTCGCTCGTCAGTATTCGGCTAAGTACGAATTGATACACCGAGGGTTCAATGATGTGTCTTAATATTTCGCACCTCAAGTGCCGAGCTACAAAAGTGCCATCTACTCTGATGACCAAGAAGTGGAGACACGACTCGAAAAGAGAAGTTTTCCACAATCTTTTGGGCTGTATTAAAAGTTGCCTGCATGCAGGGCTTCGGCAAAAGCTTTGCCATGCTAGATTTTATATACCAAATAAATGGTGTAAGATCACATCGTTAAATCCTCCGTATATCAATGGATACCAATAGAATAGACTAGTTTCACGATGCCTCGCTCGTCAGTATTCGGCTAGGTACGAATTGATACACCGACGGTTCAATGATGTGTCTTAATATTTCGCACCTCAAGTGCCGAGCTACAAAAGTGCCATCTACTCTGATGAACAAGAAGTAGAAACACGACTCGAAAAGGGAAGTTTTCCACAATCTTTTGAGCTGTATTAAAAGTTGCGTGCATGCAGGGCTTCGGCAAAAGCTTTACCAATGCTAGATTTTATATACCAAATAAATGGTGTGAGATCACATCGTCAAATCCTCCGTGTATCAATGGGTACCAATATAATAGACTAGTTTAGCGATGCCTCGCTCGTCAGTATTCAGCTAGGTACGAATTGATACACCGACGGTTCAATGATGTGTCTTAATATTTCGCACCTCAAGTGCCGAGCTACAAAAGTGCCATCTACTCTGATGACCAAGAAGTAGAGACACGCCTCGAAAAGAGAAGTTTTCCACAATCTTTTGAGCTGTATTAAAAGTTGCCTGCATGCAGGGCTTCGGCAAAAGCTTTGCCAATGCTAGATTTTGTATACCAAATATATGGTGTAAGATCACATCGTTAAATCCTCCATTTATCAATGCGTACCAATAGAATAGACTAGTTTCGCGATGCCTCGCTCGTCAGTATTCGGCTAGGTACGAATTGATACACTGACGGTTCAATGATGTGTCTTAATATTTCGCACCTCAAGTGCCGAGCTACAAAAGTTCCATCTACTCTGATGACCAAGAATTAGAAACACGACTCGAAAAGAGAAGTTTTCCACAATCTTTTGAGCTGTATTAAAAGATGCCTGCATGCAGGGCTTCGGCAAAAGCTTTGCCAATGCTAGATTTTATATACCAAATAAATGGTGTAAGATCACATCGTTAAATCGTCCGTATATCAATGGGTACCTATAGAATAGACTAGTTTCGCGATGCCTCGCTCGTCAGTATTCGGCTAGGTACGAATTGATACACCGACGGTTCAATGATGTGTCTTAATATTTCGCACCTCAAGTGCCGAGCTACAAAAGTGCCATCTACTCTGATGACCAAAAAGTAGAAACACGACTCGAAAAGAGAAGTTTTCCACAATCTTTTGAGCTGTATTAAAAGTTGCCTGCATGCAGGGCTTCGGCAAAAGCTTTGCCAATGCTAGATTTTATATACCAAATAAATGGTGTAAGATCACATCGTTAACTCCTCCGTATATCAATGGGTACCAATAGAATAGACTAGTTTCGCGATGCCTCGCTCGTCAGTATTCCGCTAGGTACGAATTGATACACCGACGTTTCAATGATGTGTCTTAATATTTCGCACCTCAAGTGCCGAGCTACAAAAGTGCCATCTACTCTGATGACCAAGAAGTAGAAACACGACTCGAAAAGGGAAGTTTTCCACAATCTTTTGAGCTGTATTAAAAGTTGCCTGCATGCAGGGCTTCGGTAAAAGCTTGGCCAATGCTACATTTTATATACCAAATAAATGGTGTAAGATCACATCGTTAAATCCTCCGTATATCAATGGGTACCAATAGAATAGACTAGTTTCGCGATGCCTCGCTCTTCAGTATTCGGCTAGGTACGAATTGATACACCGACGGTTCAATGATGTGTCTTAATATTTCGCACCTCAAGTGCCGAGCTACAAAAGTGCCATCTACTCTGATGACCAAGAAGTAGAAACACGACTCGAAAAGAGAAGTTTTCCACAATCTTTTGAGCTGTATTAAAAGTTGCCTGCAAGCCGGGCTTCGGTAAAAGCTTTGCCAATGCTAGATTTTGTATACCAAATAAATGGTGTATGATCACATCGTTAAATCCTCCGTATATCAATGGGTACCAATAGAAGAGACTAGTTTCGCGATGCCCCGCTCGTCAGTATTCGGCTAGGTACGAATTGATACACTGACGGTTCAATGATGTGCCTTAATATTTCGCACCTCAAGTACCGAGCTACAAAAGTTCCATCTACTCTGATGACCAAGAAGTAGAAACACGACTCGAAAAGAGAAGTTTTCCACAATCTTTTGAGCTGTACTAAAAGATGCCTGCATGCAGGGCTTCGGCAAAAGCTTTGCCAATGCTAGATTTTATATACCAAATAAATGGTGTAAGATCACATCGTTAAATCCTCCGATTATCAATGGGTACCAATAGAATAGACTAGTTTCGCGATGCATCGCTCGTCAGTATTTGGCTAGGTACGAATTGATACACCGACGGTTCAATGATGTGTCTTAATATTTCGCACCTCAAGTGCCGAGCTACAAAAGTGCTATCTACTCTGATGACCAAGAAGTAGAAACACGACTCGAAAAGAGAAGTTTTCTACAATCTTTTTAGCTGTATTAAAAGTTGCCTGCATGCAGGGCTTCGGCAAAAGCTTTGCCAATGCTAGATTTTATATACCAAATAAATGGTGTAAGATCACATCGTTAAATCCTACGTATATCAATGGGTACCAATAGAATAGACTAGTTTCGCGATGCCTCGCTCGTCAGTATTCGGCTAGGTACGAATTGATACACCGACGGTTCAATGATGTGTCTTAATATTTCGCACCTCAAGTGCCGAGCTCCAAAAGTGCCATCTACTCTGATGACCAAGAAGTAGAAACACGACTCGAAAAGGGAAGTTTTCCACAATCTTTTGAGTTGTATTAAAAGTTGCCTGCATGAAGGGCTTCGGTAAAAGCTTTGCGAATGCTAGATTTTATATACCAAATAAATGGTGTAAGATCACATCGTTAAATCCTCCGTATATCAATGGGTACAAAAAGAATAGACTAGTTTCGCGATGCCTCGCTCGTCAGTATTCGGCTAGGTACGAATTGATACACCGACGGTTCAATGATGTGTCTTAATATTTCGCACCTCAAGTGCCGAGCTACAAAAGTGCCATCTACTCTGATGACCAAGAAGTAGAAACACGACTCGAAAAGAGAAGTTTTCCACAATCTTTTGAGTTTTATTAAAAGTTGCCTGCATGCATGGCTTCGGCAAAAGCTTTGCCAATGCTAGATTTTATATACCAAATAAATGGTGTAAGATCACATCGTTAAATCCTCCGTATATCAATGGGTATCATTAGAATAGACTAGTTTCACGATGCCTCGCTCGTCAGTATTCGGCTAGGTACGAATTGATACACCGACGGTTCAATGATGTGTCTTAATATTTCGCACCTCAAGTGCCGAGCTACAAAAGTGCCATCTACTCTGATGACCAAGAAGTAGAAACACGACTCGAAAAGAGAAGTTTTCCACAATCTTTTGAGCTGTATTAAAAGTTGCCTGCATGCAGGGCTTCGGCAAAAGCTTTGCCAATGCTAGATTTTATATACCAAATAAATGGTGTAAGATCACATCGCTAAATCCTCCGTATATCAATGGGTACCAATAGAATAGACTAGTTTCGCGATGCCTCGCTCGTCAGTATTCGGCTAGGTACGAATTGATACACTGACGGTTCAATGATGTGCCTTAATACTTCGCACCTCAAGTACCGAGCTACAAAAGTGCCATCTACTCTGATGACCAAGAAGTAGAAACACGACTCGAAAAGAGAAGTTTTCCACAATCTTTTGAGCTGTATTAAAAGTTGCCTGCAAGCCGGGCTTCGGTAAAAGCTTTGCCAATGCTAGATTTTGTATACCAAATAAATGGTGTATGATCACATCGTTAAATCCTCCGTATATCAATGGGTACCAATAGAAGAGACTAGTTTCGCGATGCCTCGCTCGTCAGTATTCGGCTAGGTACGAATTGATACACTGACGGTTCAATGATGTGCCTTAATATTTCGCACCTCAAGTACCGAGCTACAAAAGTGCCATCTACTCTGATGACCAAGAAGTAGAAACACGACTCGAAAAGAGAAGTTTTCCACAATCTTTTGAGCTGTATTAAAAGTTGCCTGCATGCAGGGCTTCGGCAAAAGCTTTGCCAATGTTAGGTTTTGTATACCAAATAAATGGTGTAAGATCACATCGTTAAATCCTCCGTATATCAATGGGTACCAATAGAATAGACTAGTTTCGCGATGCCTCGCTCGTCAGTATTCGGCTTGGTACGAATTGATACACTGACGGTTCAATGATGTGTCTTAATATTTCGCACCTCAAGTACCGAGCTACAAAAGTTCCATCTACTCTGATGATCAAGAAGTAGAAACACGACTCGAAAAGAGAAGTTTTCCACAATCTTTTGAGCTGTATTAAAAGTTGCCTGCATGCAGGGCTTCGGCAAAAGCTTTGCCAATGCTAGATTTTATATACCAAATAAATGGTGTAAGATCACATCGTTAAATCCTCCGTATGTCAATGGGTACCAATAGAATAGACTAGTTTCGCGATGCCTCGCTCGTCAGTATTCGGCTAGGTACGAATTGATACACCGACGGTTCAATGATGTGTCTTAATATTTCGCACCTCAAGTGCCGAGCTACAAAAGTGCCATCTATTCTGATGACCAAGAAGTAGAAACACGACTCGAAAAGAGAAGCTTTCCACAATCTTTTGAGCTGTATTAAAAGTTGCCTGCATGCAGGGCTGCGGCAAAAGCTTTGCCAATGCTAGATTTTGTATACCAAATAAATGGTGTAAGATCACATCGTTAAATCCTACGTATATCAATGGGTACCAATAGAATAGACTAGTTTCGCGATGCCTCGCTCGTCAGTATTCGGCTAGGTACGAATTGATACACCGACGGTTCAATGATGTGTCTTAATATTTCGCACCTCAAGTGCCGAGCTACAAAAGTGCCATCTACTCTGATGACCAAGAGGTAGAAACACGACTCGAAAAGAGAAGTTTTCCACAATCTTTTGAGCTGTATTAAAAGTTGCCTGCATGCAGGGCTTCGGCAAAAGCTTTGCCAATGCTAGATTTTGTATACCAAATAAATGGTGTAAGATCACATCGTTAAATCCTCCGTATATCAATGCGTACAAATAGAATAGACTAGTTTCGCGATGCCTCGCTCGTCAGTATTCGGGTAGGTACGAATTGATACACTGACGGTTCAATGATGTGTCTTAATATTTCGCACCTCAAGTGCCGAGCTACAAAAGTTCCATCTACTCTGATGACCAAGAATTAGAAACACGACTCGAAAAGAGAAATTTTCCACAATCTTTTGAGCTGTATTAAAAGTTGCCTGCATGCAGGGCTTCGGCAAAAGCTTTGCCAATGCTAGATTTTATATACCAAATAATCGGTGTAAGATCACATCGTTAAATCCTACGTATATCAATGGGTACCAATAGAATAGGCTAGTTTCGCGATGCCTCGCTCGTCAGTATTCCGATAGGTACGAATTTATACACCGACGGTTCAATGATGTGTCTTAATATTTCGCACCTCAAGTGCCGAGCTACAAAAGTGCCATCTACTCTGATGACCAAGAAGTAGAAACACGACTCGAAAAGAGAAGTTTTCCACAATCTTTTGAGCTGTATTAAAAGTTGCGTGCATGCAGGGCTTCGGTAAAAGCTTGGCCAATGCTACATTTTATATACCAAATAAATGGTGTAAGATCACATCGTCAAATCCTCCGTGTATCAATGGGTACCAATAGAATAGACTAGTTTAGCGATGCCTCGCTCGTCAGTATTCGGCTAGGTACGAATTGATACACCGACGGTTCAATGATGTGTCTTAATATTTCGCACCTCAAGGGCCGAGCTACAAAAGTTCCATCTACTCTGATGACCAAGAAGTAGAGACACGCCTCGAAAAGAGAAGTTTTCCACAATCTTTTGAGCTGTATTAAAAGTTGCCTGCATGCAGGGCTTCGGCAAAAGCTTTGCCAATGCTATATTTTATATACCAAATAAATGGTGTAGGATCACACCGTTAAATCCTCCGTATATCAATGGGTACCAATAGAATAGACTAGTTTCGCGATGCCGCGCTCGTCAGTATTCGGCTAGGTACGAATTGATCCACCGACGGTTCAATGATGTGTCTTAATATTTCGCACCTCAAGTGCCTAGCTACAAAAGTGCCATCTACTCTGATGACCAAGAAGTAGAAACACGACTCGAAAAGAGAAGTTTTCCACAATCTTTTGAGCTGTATTAAAAGTTGCCTGCATGCAGGGCTTCGGCAAAAGCTTTGCCAATGTTAGATTTTGTATACCAAATAAATGGTGTAAGAGCGCATCGTTAAATCCTCCGTATATCAATGGGTACCAATAGAATAGGCTAGTTTCGCGATGCCTCGCTCGTCAGTATTCGGCTAGGTACGAATTGATACACTGACGGTTCAATGATGTGTCTTAATATTTCGCACCTTAAGTACCGAGCTACAAAAGTTCCATCTACTCTGATGACCAAGAAGTAGAAACACGACTCGAAAAGAGAAGTTTTCCACAATCTTTTGAGCTGTATTAAAAGTTGCCTGCATGCAGGGCTTCTGCAAAAGCTTTGCCAATGCTAGATTTTATATACCAAATAAATGGTGTAAGATCACATCGTTAAATCCTCCGTATGTCAATGGGTACCAGTAGAATAGACTAGTTTCGCGATGCCTCGCTCGTCAGTATTCGGCTAAGTACGAATTGATACACCGAGGGTTCAATGATGTGTCTTAATATTTCGCACCTCAAGTGCCGAGCTACAAAAGTGCCATCTACTCTGATGACCAAGAAGTAGAAACACGAGTCGAAAAGAGAAGTTTTCCACAATCTTTTGAGCTGTATTAAAAGTTGCCTGCATGCAGGGCTTCGGCAAAAACTTTGCCAATGCTAGATTTTATATACCAAATAAATGTTGTAAGATCACATCGTTAAATCCTCCGTATATCAATGTGTACCAATAGAATAGACTAGTTTCACGATGCCTCGCTCGTCAGTATTCGGCTAGGTACGAATTGATACACCGACGGTTCAATGATGTGTCTTAATATTTCGCACCTCAAGTGCCGAGCTACAAAAGCTCCATCTACTCTGATGACCAAGAAGTAGAAACACGACTCGAAAAGAGAAGTTTTCCACAATCTTTTGAGCTGTATTAAAAAATGCCTGCATGCAGGGCTTCGGCAAAAGCTTTGCCAATGCTAGATTTTATATACCAAATAAATGGTGTAAGATCACATCGTTAAATCCTCCGTATATCAATGGGTACCAATAGAATAGACTAGTTTCGCGATGCCTCCCTCGTCAGTATTCGGCTAGGTACGAATTGATACACCGACGGTTCAATGATGTGTCTTAATATTTCGCACCTCAAGTGCCGAGCTACAAAAGTGCCATCTACTCTGATGACCAAGAAGTAGAAACACGACTCGAAAAGAGAAGTTTTCCACAATCTTTTGAGCTGTATTAAAAGTTGCCTGCATGCAGGGCTTCGGCAAAAGCTTTGCCAATGCTAGATTTTATATACCAAATAAATGGTGTAAGATCACATCGTTAAATCCTACGTATATCAATGGGTACCAATAGAATAGACTAGTTTCGCGTTGCCTCGCTCGTCAGTATTCGGATAGGTACGAATTGATACACCGACGGTTCAATGATGTGTCTTAATATTTCGCACCTCAAGTGCCGAGCTACAAAAGTGCCATCTACTCTGATGACCAAGAAGTAGAAACACGACTCGAAAAGAGAAGTTTTCCACAATCTTTTGAGCTGTATTAAAAGTTGCCTGCATGCAGGGCTTCGGCAAAACTTTGCCAATGCTAGATTTTATATACCAAATAAATGGTGTAAGATCACATCGTTAAATCCTCCGTATATCAATGGGTACCAATAGAATAGACTAGTTTCGCGATGCCTCGCTCGTCAGTATTCGGCAAGGTACGAATTGTTACACCGACGATTCAATGATGTGTCTTAATATTTCGCACCTCAAGTGCCGAGCTACAAAAGTGCCATCTACTCTGATGACCAAGAAGTAGAGACACGACTCGAAAAGAGAAGTTTTCCACAATCTTTTGAGCTGTATTAAAAGTTGCCTTCATGCAGGGTTTCGGCAATAGCTTTCCCAATGTTAGATTTTGTATACCAAATAAATGGTGTAAGATCACATCGTTAAATCCTCCGTATATCAATGGGTACCAATAGAATAGACTAGTTTCGCGATGCCTCGCTCGTCAGTATTCGGCTAGGTACGAATTGATACACCGACGGTTCAATGATGTGTCTTAATATTTCGCACCTCAAGTGCCGAGCTACAAAAGTGCCATCTACTCTGATGACCAAGAAGTAGAAACACGAGTCGAAAAGAGAAGTTTTCCACAATCTTTTGAGCTGTATTAAAAGTTGCCTGCATGCAGGGCTTCGGCAAAAACTTTGCCAATGCTAGATTTTATATAGCAAATAAATGGTGTAAGATCACATCGTTAAATCCTCCGTATATCAATGGGTACCAATAGAATAGACTAGTTTCGCGATGCCTCGCTCGTCAGTATTCGGCTAGGTACGAATTGATACACCGACGGTTCAATGATGTGTCTTAATATTTTGCACCTCAAGCGCCGAGCTACAAAAGTGCCATCTACTCTGATGACTAAGAGTAGAAACACGACTCGAAAAGAGAAGTTTTCCACAATCTTTTGAGCTGTATTAAAAGTTGCCTGCATGCAGGGCTTCGACAAAAGCCTTGCCAATGCTAGATTTTATATACCAAATAAATGGTGTAAGATCACATCGTTAAATCCTCCGTATATCAATGGGTATCAATAGAATAGTCTAGTTTCACGATGCCTCGCTCGTCAGTATTCGGCTAGGTACGAATTGATACACCGACGGTTCAATGATGTGTCTTAATATTTCGCACCTCAAGTGCGGAGCTACAAAAGTGCCATCTACTCTGATGACCAAGAAGTAGAAACACGACTCGAAAAGAGAAGTTTTCCACAATCGTTTGAGCTGTATTAAAAGTTGCCTGCATGCAGGGCTTCGGCAAAAGCTTTGCCAATGCTAGATTTTATATACCAAATAAATGGTGTAAGATCACATCGTTAAATCCTCCCTATATCAGTGGGTACCAATAGAATAGACTAGTTTCGCGATGCCTCGCTCGTTAGTATTCGGCTAGGTACGAATTGATACACCGACGGTTCAATGATGTGTCTTAATATTTCGCAGCTCAAGTGCCGAGCTACAAAAGTGCCATCTACTCTGATGACCAAGAAGTAGAAACACGACTCGAAAAGAGAAGTTTTCCACAATCTTTTGAGTTGTATTAAAAGTTGCCTGCATGCAGGGCTTCGGCAAAAGCTTTGCCAATGCTAGATTTTGTATACTACATAAATGGCGTAAGATCACATCGTTTAATCCTCCGTATATAAATTGGTACCAATAGAATAGACTAGTTTCGCGATGCCTCGCTCGTCCTTATTCGGCTAGTTACGAATTGATACACTGACGGTTCAATGATGTGTCTTAATATTTCGCACCTCAAGTGCCGAGCTATAAAAGTTTCATCTACGCTGATGACCAAGAAGTAGAAACACGACTCGAAAAGAGAAGTTTTCCACAATCTTTTGAGCTGTATTAAAAGATGCCTGCATGCAGGGCTTCGGCAAAAGTTTTGCCAATGCTAGATTTTATATACCAAATAAATGGTGTAAGATCACATCGTTAAATCCTCCGTATATCAATGGGTATCAATAGAATAGACTAGTTTCACGATGCCTCGCTCGTCAGTATTCGGCTAGGTACGAATTGATACACCGACGGTTCAATGATGTGTCTTAATATTTCGCACCTCAAGTGCCGAGCTACAAAAGTGCCATCTACTCTGATGACCAAGAATTAGAAACACGACTCGAAAAGAGAAGTTTTCCACAATCGTTTGAGCTGTATTAAAAGTTGCCTGCATGCAGGGCTTCGGCAAAAGCTTTGCCAATGCTAGATTTTATATACCAAATAAATGGTGTAAGATCACATCGTTAAATCCTCCCTATATCAGTGGGTATCAATAGAATAGACTAGTTTCACGATGCCTCGCTCGTCAGTATTCGGCTAGGTACGAATTGATACACCGACGGTTCAATGATGTGTCTTAATATTTCGCACCTCAAGTGCCGAGCTACAAAAGTGCCATCTACTCTGATGACCAAGAAGTAGAAACACGACTCGAAAAGAGAAGTTTTCCACAATCGTTTGAGCTGTATTAAAAGTTGCCTGCATGCAGGGCTTCGGCAAAAGCTTTGCCAATGCTAGATTTTATATACCAAATAAATGGTGTAAGATCACATCGTTAAATCCTCCCTATATCAGTGGGTACCAATAGAATAGACTAGTTTCGCGATGCCTCGCTCGTCAGTATTCGGCTAGGTACGAATTGATACACCGACGGTTCAATGGTGTTTCTTAATATTTCGCAGCTCAAGTGCCGAGCTACAAAAGTGCCATCTACTCTGATGACCATTCTGTATCGAGCATCGAAACAAAACGGACGTGTTGGCTCTCCGTGTTTACAAAGAGTTTTTCAGTGCTGCAAATAAATTTATTAATAAACAATTGAAATAGATAAGACACATCATTATCGAAAGCGATAAAATACCAATTAGTGATAAAGTGATCAGTCAATGAAATGAAAAAAATTACCAGATTGTCGATAGTCTGAGTAAGTAGTTAATTTTTATTTGCTAATTGTTTTTGTTAAATCATTTAAAATTTCTGAATAGAGATTCCATATAAAACTGTGCTCGTGACTCAGTGTAAAATGGAAATTCAAGTAGAAACACAATAAAATGTTTCCACAACCAGATTTATACCAATCGCAAAATGAAGCGATATCATTACAGCAGGATAATGTGCTGTTTCAAGAAAACTATCAACGTTCACAAAATGAACAAATGCTATTTAGCAGTTGGAAATTATCTGAGGCCGAGAAGAACAAGGCCTTGGAAGCAACTCGTCAACTACAAAACCAGCTAATTAACATGCAAAAAATGTTTGATGAATTAAATGAAAAATATACACTTCTCGAGAAAAAACTGTCTAACAATATCGATAAACAGACGGTTGAGTATCATACAGACGAAGATGATCTTGCACAGGAAACAGAGTGGATTCGTGCGAAAAACAGGAAAAAGAGGAAAATGGACACTTCCCTAACACCACCACGAGAAGAATATAACAACACAAAAAGTCCTGAAAAACCTAAAATAATTGAGAAACCCCCACCGATTATAGTAGAAGGGGAGAACAACTTTAACGATCTTCATGCTATGGTACTTAGCTACCAAAATTCTCAAATAAAAGTCATCAACGACAAAACTATAAAAATTAATGTACAAAAAGAGGAAGATTTTAAACTGCTTACCGCAGCATTAAATGATAAGAAATATTCATGGCATTCCTATGAAAACAAGCAAAATAGGCCCATTAAAGTAATGGCCACTGGATTACATCATTCTGTAAAGCCTAATAATATTGTCCAAGAAATGAGGAGACGTGGCTATAAGCTCATCGAAGCTACACCCAAGCTAAAGTATAATACTAAACAACCTCTTAATATGTTCATGTTATCATTCAGACACGATGAAAATATCGATAAAATATTCGGAATTTCTGATATATTACAAGTTAGAGTTCAGATTTTGCCGTTAAGAAAATCCAGACTCGTGCCTCAATGCAAAAAATGCCAAGCTTTTGGTCATACGCAAAAATATTGCGCAAAGCAACCACGATGTGTTAGATGTACCGGAAAGCACCTGACTATCGATTGTGATAAACCTAAAAATGCCCAACCAAAATGTGTCCACTGTGGAGAAAGTCATCCTGCAAACTACAGAGGATGCATGGTAGCAAAAGAAATGCAGAAGTTAAAAGACAATCGAAATAAGAGAACTACAATACCTAAACAACCACAAAGGGTGCAGCAGCAGAATCCGATATACAAAACCAACGAAAACAAAAAAACCTACAGCCAAGCTGCTAGAGGTAATATAGAAATTGAAAGTACTAACCCAAAACACAGCTCTAACATTGAGAGCACTCTCCAACAAATACTGGAAACACTGACCAAAATGGATGAGCGTATTACTAGATTAGAATATAGCACCAAAGGAGCTATTCCTAAGAATTTTAATGCCAGATAGTCTGAGGATAATGGAATGGAATGCAAATGGACTACTGCAGCATCAACAAGAACTGCAGACTGTCCTAGACATTGAAAAAATAGACATTTGTCTCATTTCTGAAACACACTTTACAAATGAAACCTACATTCATTTTAAAGGATTTAAAGTATACCATACCTTACATCCGGATAATACAGCCAGAGGTGGTAGTGCTATCATAATAAAAGAAACAATTAGACATCATCAAGAAATATGCTACAAAACAGAAATGTTCCAAGCTACTTCAGTATGTGTTAAAACAAAATCTTTTGAGCTTATCGTTACCGCTGTCTACTCTCCACCAAAACATAACCTCAAAAAAGATCAATATCTAGAATTTTTGAATAGACATGGCAAAAGATTTATAATTGGTGGTGATTTTAATGCCAAGCACACCCATTGGGGTTCTAGGATAATTACAACAAAGGGGAAGGAACTCTTGCAGGCAGTTAAGCAATTAAAATGTGAAACACTTTCAACAGGTAAACCGACTTATTGGCCTACTGATTCCAACAAAATTCCAGACCTGATTGATTTTTTTATAACTAGAAATATTTCTGTTAATTATTTACATATTGAAGAAGCTTGGGACATGAACTCCGATCATTCACCCATCCTTCTCACAGTTAGCGATACTGTTATTCAAAGCCAGCCACCTCCTAAACTGACTAATAGACTAACAGATTGGCGGAGTTTTCAGCTTCACTTAGAAGAAACAATCAATCTCAAAGTTTCACTAAAAACTAGATATGAACTTGATGAAGAAACGGAATGTTTTGTTAAACAAGTTCAACAAGCCGCTTGGAATAACTCACCTGAACTGATTCATAGAGTTAAAGGTAATAATTACCCTAAAGAAATTAGAAAGCTAATCGAAGAAAAAAGAAAACTCAGAAGGATCTGGCAACGCTCTAGAGCTCCATCTGATAAAACAAAACTAAATAATGCTACACAACAGCTTAAAAGAGAAATTAAAAAAAATAAAAACGAATCAATTAGTAACTATCTAAGAGAATTGACAAATGATAGCACAACTGATTATTCCCTCTGGAGAGCCACTAAGAAATTAAAACGACCGATAATGCAAAATTCCCCACTAAGAAATACAGATGGAAGCTGGGCAAAAAGCAATTTAGAGAAGGCTAATAAATTTGCTGAATATCTCGAGGAAACATTCCAGCCAAATGAAGGTGATAACACACTGCAATGGGAAAATGCCACACAGGAAGAAGGTGAAATTAAACTAGTCACCCCAAAAGAAGTGGCCGACGAAATTAAATCAAACATCAATCCCAGGAAAGCACCTGGGTTTGACTTAATTACTGGGGAAATCTTAAAACAACTTCCTAGAAAAGCCATAGTAAAACTGACATATCTCATAAATGCCTCGTTCAGATTAAGATATATTCCCAAGATATGGAAAGTGGCTGAGGTCATAATGATCCTTAAACCTGGAAAACAACCAAATACAGTATCATCGTACAGACCGATTTCATTGCTACCCGTAATTTCAAAGCTGTACGAGAAGCTTTTGCTGAAAAGGTTGAAACCTCTCATAGATGCTAAGGCTCTAATTCCATCACACCAGTTTGGGTTTCGAGAAAGTCATTCAACTATCGACCAAGTCCATAGAATAACGGATATAATAGAGAGGTCGCTAGAAGGAAAGAAAGTTTGCTCAGCTGTCTTCCTCGACGTAGCGCAAGCTTTTGATAAGGTATGGCACGAAGGACTTAAGTACAAATTAAGCAGGATTTTGCCAAGACAATACAGAGAATTATTGGAATCTTATATATCAGAGAGAGTTTTTAGGGTTAAGCAAGAAGAAGCCTACTCGGAACTAAAGGAAATCAATGCAGGAGTACCACAAGGTAGTGTGATAGGACCGGTCCTATACCTATTATACACTAGTGATATCCCTGAAGTACAACATAATACAATAGCTACCTTTGCTGATGACACTGCCGTCTTAGCCGTAGGTGAAGACCATGAAGAAGCAGCAAGAAAATTACAAATATCTCTTAACAGACTTAACGAGTGGACTAAACGCTGGCGAATTAAATTAAACGAAATGAAGTCAGTGCATATAAATTTTACAAACAAGAAAAATCAATACATTCCTGTTAACTTAAATAATACTCAGATACCATATGCCGACACCGCAAAGTATTTGGGTATTACACTAGACGCTAGGCTACGCTGGAAGGCCCATGTTAAAAAGAAACGAGAACAGCTTAACATGAAGTATAAAAAAATGTATTGGCTATTGGGAAGACAATCCACTCTCTCAATCTACAATAAAATACTTTTGTATAAACAGATTATAAAACCTATATGGACATATGGCATCCAACTATGGGGCTGCGCTAGTAATACAAATTTAATTATCATTCAACGATTCCAAAACAAAGTGCTAAGGAGCATTGTCAACGCTCCATGGTACTATAGGAACAGTGATCTCCATAGGGACCTAGACATGGATACTGTTAACAAGACCATAGAAAAATTTGCCAAGAGTCACGAACAACGACTTCTTCAACACGTCAATGTTGAGGCCATCCAGCTCCTCGACAACACGGATCTAGCTAGAAGACTCAAGAGGAAGAAACCCTTCGAGTTAGTTAAGTGAAAAATAGTGCACGGTGCAAGTGATGGTACAAGTTAAAATTTGTGCAATATATTAA
Organism: Diabrotica virgifera virgifera; assembly: GCF_917563875.1. Taxonomy (NCBI): domain Eukaryota; kingdom Metazoa; phylum Arthropoda; class Insecta; order Coleoptera; family Chrysomelidae; genus Diabrotica; species Diabrotica virgifera. The sequence goes on along the minus strand of NC_065452.1, from coordinate 75,768,116 downwards.
CAGAACCTAGGGGGTACTATCGAGTTTGTCCTTAGTCTGAAGTTTTTTAGTAGTAATTTAGGTTAGAAATAAGTTGCTCATTGATCACATTATTTGATCAGATTGTAATGTTCTTAAGCATCTTATTGGTGTTTAATAAATAAAAAAAAAAAAAAAAAAAAAAACTCTGATGACCAAGAAGTAGAAACACGACTCGAAAAGAGAAGTTTTCCACAATCTTTTGAGCTTTATTAAAAGTTGCCTGCATGCAGGGCTTCGGCAAAAGCTTTGCCAATGCTAGATTTTGTATACTAAATAAATGGTGTAAGATCACATCGTTTAATCCTCCGTATATCAATGGGTACCAATAGAATAGACTAGTTTCGCGATGCCTCGCTCGTCCTTATTCGGCTAGTTACGAATTGATACACTGACGGTTCAATGATGTGTCTTAATATTTCGCACCTCAAGTGCCGAGCTATAAAAGTTCCATCTACGCTGATGACCAAGAAGTAGAAACACGACTCGAAAAGAGAAGTTTTCCACAATCTTTTGAGCTGTATTAAAAGATGCCTGCATGCAGGGCTTCGGCAAAATTTTGCCAATGCTAGATTTTATATACCAAATAAATGGTGTAAGATCACATCGTTAAATCCTCCGTATATCAATGGGTATCAATAGAATAGACTAGTTTCACGATGCCTCGCTCGTCAGTATTCGGCTAGGTACGAATTGATACACCGACGGTTCAATGATGTGTCTTAATATTTCGCACCTCAAGTGCCGAGCTACAAAAGTGCCATCTACTCTGATGACCAAGAAGTAGAAACACGACTCGAAAAGAGAAGTTTTCCACAATCGTTTGAGCTGTATTAAAAGTTGCCTGCATGCAGGGCTTCGGCAAAAGCTTTGCCAATGCTAGATTTTATATACCAAATAAGTGGTGTAAGATCACATCGTTAAATCCTCCCTATATCAGTGGGTACCAATAGAATAGACTAGTTTCGCGATGCCTCGCTCGTCAGTATTCGGCTAGGTACGAATTGATACACCGACGGTTCAATGATGTGTCTTAATATTTCGCAACTCAAGTGCCGAGCTACAAAAGTGCCATCTACTCTGATGACCAAGAAGTAGAAACACGACTCGAAAAGAGAAGTTTTCCACAATCTTTTGAGCTGTATTAAAAGTTGCCTGCATGCAGGGCTTCGGCAAAAGCTTTGTCAATGCTAGATTTTGTATACTAAATAAATGGTGTAAGATCACATCGTTTAATCCTCCGTATATCAATGGGTACCAATAGAATAGACTAGTTTCGCGATGCCTCGCTCGTCCTTATTCGGCTAGTTACGAATTGACACACTGACGGTTCAACGATGTGTCTTAATATTTCGCACCTCAAGTGCCGAGCTATAAAAGTTCCATCTACGCTGATGACCAAGAAGTAGAAACACGACTCGAAAAGAGAAGTTTTCCACAATCTTTTGAGCTGTATTAAAAGATGCCTGCATGCAGGGCTTCGGCAAAAGTTTTGCCAATGCTAGATTTTATATACCAAATAAATGGTGTAAGATCACATCGTTAAATCCTCTGTATATTAATGGGTACCAATAGAATAGACTAGTTTCGCGATGCCTCGCTCGTCAGTATTCGGCTAGGTACGAATTGATACACCGACGGTTCAATGATATATCTTAATATTTCGCACCTCAAGTGCCGAGCTACAAAAGTGCCATCTACTCTGATGACCAAGAAGTAGAAACACGACTCGAAAAGAGAAGTTTTCCACAATCTTTTGAGCTGTATTAAAAGTTGCCTGCATGCAGGGCTTCGGCAAAAGCTTTGCCAATGCTAGATTTTATATACCAAATAAATGGTGTAAGATCACATCGTTAATCCTACGTATATCAATGGGTACCAATAGAATAGACCAGTTTCGCGATGCCTCGCTCGTCAGTATTCCGCTAGGTACGAATTGATACACCGACGGTTCAATGATGTGTTTTAATATTTCGCACCTCAAGTGCCGAGCTACAAAAGTGCCATCTACTCTGATGACCAAGAAGTAGAAACACGACTCGAAAAGGGAAGTTTTCCACAATCTTTTGAGCTGTATTAAAAGTTGCCTGCATGCATGGCTTCGGTAAAAGCTTTGCCAATGCTAGATTTTATATACCAAATAAATGGTGTATGATCACATCGTTAAATCCTCCGTATATCAATGTGTACCAATAGAATAGACTAGTTTCGCGATGCCTCGCTCGTCAGTATTCGGCTAGGTACGAATTGATACACCGACGGTTCAATGATGTGTCTTAATATTTCGCACCTCAAGTGCCGAGCTACAAAAGTGCCATCTACTCTGATCACCAAGAAGTAGAAACACGACTCGAAAAGAGAAGCTTTCCACAATCTTTTGAGCTGTATTAAAAGTTGCCTGCATGCAGGGCTTCGGCAAAAACTTTGCCAATGCTAGATTTTATATACCAAATAAATGGTGTAAGATCACATCGTTAAATCCTCCGTATATCAATGGGTATCAATAGAATAGACTAGTTTCACGATGCCTCGCTCGTCAGTATTCGGCTAGGTACGAATTGATACACTGACGGTTCAATGATGTGTCTTAATATTTCGCACCTCAAGTACCGAGCTACAAAAGTTCCATCTACTCTGATGACCAAGAAGTAGAAACACGACTCGAAAAGAGAAGTTTTCCACAATCTTTTGAGCTGTATTAAAAGTTGCCTGCATGCAGGGCTTCGGCAAAAGATTTGCCATGCTAGATTTTATATACCAAATAAATGGTGTAAGATCACATCGCTAAATCCTCCGTATATCAATGGGTACCAATAGAATAGACTAGTTTCACGATGCCTCGCTCGTCAGTATTCGGCTAGGTACGAATTGATACACCGACGGTTCAATGATGTGTCTTAATATTTCGCACCTCAAGCGCCGAGCTACAAAAGTGCCATCTACTCTGATGACCAAGAAGTAGAAACACGACTCGAAAAAAGAAGTTTTCCACAATCTTTTGAGCTGTATTAAAAGTTGCCTGCATGCAGGGTTTCGGCAAAAGCTTTGCCAATGTTAGATTTTATATACCAAATAAATGGTGTAAGATCACATCGTTAAATCCTCCGTATATCAATGGGTACCAATAGAATATAATAGTTTCGCGATGCCTCACTCGTCAGTATTCGGCTAGGTACGAATTGATACACCGACGGTTCAATGATGTGTCTTAATATTTCGCACCTCAAGTGCCGAGCTACAAAAGTGCCATCTACTCTGATGACCAAGAAGTAGAAACACGAGTCGAAAAGAGAAGTTTTCCACAATCTTTTGAGCTGTATTAAAAGTTGCCTGCATGCAGGGCTTCGGCAAAAGCTTTGCCAATGCTAGATTTTATATACCAAATAAATAGTGTAAGATCACATCGTTAAATCCTCCGTATATCAATGGGTACCAATAGAATAGACTAGTTTCGCGATGCCTCGCTCGTCAGTATTCGGCTAGGTACGAATTGATACACCGACGGTTCCATGATGTGTCTTAATATTTTGCACCTCAAGTGCCGAGCTACAAAAGTGCCATCTACTCTGATGACCAAGAAGTAAAAGCACGATTCGAAAAGAGAAGTTTTCCACAATCTTTTGAGCTGTATTAAAAGTTGCCTGCATGCAGGGCTTCGGCAAAAGCTTTGCCAATGCTAGATTTAATATACCAAATAAATGGTGTAAGATCACATCGTTAAATCCTCCGTATATCAATGGGTATCAATAGAATAGACTAGTTTCACGATGCCTCGCTCGTCAGTATTCGGCTATGTACGAATTGATACACCGACGGTTCAATGATGTGTCTTAATATTTCGCACCTCAAGTGCCGAGCTACAAAAGTGCCATCTACTCTGATGACCAAGAAGTAGAAACACGACTCGAAAAGAGAAGTTTTCCACAATCTTTTGAGCTGTATTAAAAGTTGCCTGCTTGCAGGGCTTCAGCAAAAGCTTTGTCAATGCTAGATTTTATATACCAAATAAATGGTGTAAGATCACATCGTTTAATCCTCCGTATATCAATGGGTACCAATAGAATAGACCAGTTTCGCGATGCCTCGCTCGTCAGTATTCGGCTAGGTACGAATTGATACACCGACTGTTCAATGATGTGTCTTAATATTTCGCACCTCAAGTGCCGAGCTACAAAAGTGCCATCTACTCTGATGACCAAGAAGTAGAAACACGACTCGAAAAGAGAAGTTTTCCACAATCTTTTGAGCTGTATTAAAAGTTGCCTGAATGCAGGGCTTCGGCAAAAGCTTTGCCAATGCTAGATTTTGTATACTAAATAAATGGTGTAAGATCACATCGTTAAATCCTCCGTATATCAATGGGTACCAATAGAATAGACTAGTTTCGCGATGCCTCGCTCGTCAGTATTCGGCTAGGTACGAATTGATACACCGACGGTTCAATGATGTGTCTTAATATTTCGCACCTCAAGTGCCGAGCTACAAAAGTGCCATCTACTCTGATGACCAAGAAGTAGAAACACGACTCGAAAAGAGAAGTTTTTCACAATCTTTTGAGCTGTATTAAAAGTTGCCTGCATGAAGTGCTTCGGCAAAAGCTTGGCCAATGCTAGATTTTATATACCATATAAATGGTGTAAGATCACATCGTTAAATCCTACGTATATCAATGGGTACCAATAGAATAGACTAGTTTCGCGATGCCTCGCTCGTCAGTATTCCACTAGGTACGAATTGATACACCGACGGTTCAATGATGTGTCTTAATATTTCGCACCTCAAGTGCCGAGCTACAAAAGTGCCATCTACTCTGATGACCAAGAAGTAGAAACACGACTCGAAAAGGGAAGTTTTCCACAATCTTTTGAGCTATATTAAAAGTTGCCTGCATGCAGGGCTTCGGTAAAAGCTTTGCCAATGCTAGATTTTATATACCAAATAAATGGTGTAAGATCACATCGTTAAATCCTCCGTATATCAATGGGTACCAATAGAATAGACTAGTTTCGCGATGCCTCGCTCGTCAGTATTCGGCTAGGTACGAATTGATACACCGACGGTTCAATGATGTGTCTTAATATTTCGCACCTCAAGTGCCGAGCTACAAAATTGCCATCTACTCTGGTGAACAAGAAGTAGAAACACGACTCGAAAAGAGAAGTTTTCCACAATCTTTTGAGCTGTATTAAAAGTTGCCTGCATGCAGGGCTTCGGCAAAACTTTGCCAATGCTAGATTTTATATACCAAATAAATGGTGTAAGATCACATCGTTAAATCCTCCCTATATCAGTGGGTACCAATAGAATAGACTAGTTTCGCGATGCCTCGCTCGTCAGTATTCGGCTAGGTACGAATTGATACACCGACGGTTCAATGGTGTTTCTTAATATTTCGCAGCTCAAGTGCCGAGCTACAAAAGTGCCATCTACTCTGATGACCAAGAAGTAGAAACACGACTCGAAAAGAGAAGTTTTCCACAATCTTTTGAGCTTTATTAAAAGTTGCCTGCATGCAGGGCTTCGGCAAAAGCTTTGCCAATGCTAGATTTTGTATACTAAATAAATGGTGTAAGATCACATCGTTTAATCCTCCGTATATCAATGGGTACCAATAGAATAGACTAGTTTCGCGATGCCTCGCTCGTCCTTATTCGGCTAGTTACGAATTGATACACTGACGGTTCAATGATGTGTCTTAATATTTCGCACCTCAAGTGCCGAGCTATAAAAGTTCCATCTACGCTGATGACCAAGAAGTAGAAACACGACTCGAAAAGAGAAGTTTTCCACAATCTTTTGAGCTGTATTAAAAGATGCCTGCATGCAGGGCTTCGGCAAAATTTTGCCAATGCTAGATTTTATATACCAAATAAATGGTGTAAGATCACATCGTTAAATCCTCCGTATATCAATGGGTATCAATAGAATAGACTAGTTTCACGATGCCTCGCTCGTCAGTATTCGGCTAGGTACGAATTGATACACCGACGGTTCAATGATGTGTCTTAATATTTCGCACCTCAAGTGCCGAGCTACAAAAGTGCCATCTACTCTGATGACCAAGAAGTAGAAACACGACTCGAAAAGAGAAGTTTTCCACAATCGTTTGAGCTGTATTAAAAGTTGCCTGCATGCAGGGCTTCGGCAAAAGCTTTGCCAATGCTAGATTTTATATACCAAATAAGTGGTGTAAGATCACATCGTTAAATCCTCCCTATATCAGTGGGTACCAATAGAATAGACTAGTTTCGCGATGCCTCGCTCGTCAGTATTCGGCTAGGTACGAATTGATACACCGACGGTTCAATGATGTGTCTTAATATTTCGCAACTCAAGTGCCGAGCTACAAAAGTGCCATCTACTCTGATGACCAAGAAGTAGAAACACGACTCGAAAAGAGAAGTTTTCCACAATCTTTTGAGCTGTATTAAAAGTTGCCTGCATGCAGGGCTTCGGCAAAAGCTTTGTCAATGCTAGATTTTGTATACTAAATAAATGGTGTAAGATCACATCGTTTAATCCTCCGTATATCAATGGGTACCAATAGAATAGACTAGTTTCGCGATGCCTCGCTCGTCCTTATTCGGCTAGTTACGAATTGACACACTGACGGTTCAACGATGTGTCTTAATATTTCGCACCTCAAGTGCCGAGCTATAAAAGTTCCATCTACGCTGATGACCAAGAAGTAGAAACACGACTCGAAAAGAGAAGTTTTCCACAATCTTTTGAGCTGTATTAAAAGATGCCTGCATGCAGGGCTTCGGCAAAAGTTTTGCCAATGCTAGATTTTATATACCAAATAAATGGTGTAAGATCACATCGTTAAATCCTCTGTATATTAATGGGTACCAATAGAATAGACTAGTTTCGCGATGCCTCGCTCGTCAGTATTCGGCTAGGTACGAATTGATACACCGACGGTTCAATGATATATCTTAATATTTCGCACCTCAAGTGCCGAGCTACAAAAGTGCCATCTACTCTGATGACCAAGAAGTAGAAACACGACTCGAAAAGAGAAGTTTTCCACAATCTTTTGAGCTGTATTAAAAGTTGCCTGCATGCAGGGCTTCGGCAAAAGCTTTGCCAATGCTAGATTTTATATACCAAATAAATGGTGTAAGATCACATCGTTAATCCTACGTATATCAATGGGTACCAATAGAATAGACCAGTTTCGCGATGCCTCGCTCGTCAGTATTCCGCTAGGTACGAATTGATACACCGACGGTTCAATGATGTGTTTTAATATTTCGCACCTCAAGTGCCGAGCTACAAAAGTGCCATCTACTCTGATGACCAAGAAGTAGAAACACGACTCGAAAAGGGAAGTTTTCCACAATCTTTTGAGCTGTATTAAAAGTTGCCTGCATGCATGGCTTCGGTAAAAGCTTTGCCAATGCTAGATTTTATATACCAAATAAATGGTGTATGATCACATCGTTAAATCCTCCGTATATCAATGTGTACCAATAGAATAGACTAGTTTCGCGATGCCTCGCTCGTCAGTATTCGGCTAGGTACGAATTGATACACCGACGGTTCAATGATGTGTCTTAATATTTCGCACCTCAAGTGCCGAGCTACAAAAGTGCCATCTACTCTGATCACCAAGAAGTAGAAACACGACTCGAAAAGAGAAGCTTTCCACAATCTTTTGAGCTGTATTAAAAGTTGCCTGCATGCAGGGCTTCGGCAAAAACTTTGCCAATGCTAGATTTTATATACCAAATAAATGGTGTAAGATCACATCGTTAAATCCTCCGTATATCAATGGGTATCAATAGAATAGACTAGTTTCACGATGCCTCGCTCGTCAGTATTCGGCTAGGTACGAATTGATACACTGACGGTTCAATGATGTGTCTTAATATTTCGCACCTCAAGTACCGAGCTACAAAAGTTCCATCTACTCTGATGACCAAGAAGTAGAAACACGACTCGAAAAGAGAAGTTTTCCACAATCTTTTGAGCTGTATTAAAAGTTGCCTGCATGCAGGGCTTCGGCAAAAGATTTGCCATGCTAGATTTTATATACCAAATAAATGGTGTAAGATCACATCGCTAAATCCTCCGTATATCAATGGGTACCAATAGAATAGACTAGTTTCACGATGCCTCGCTCGTCAGTATTCGGCTAGGTACGAATTGATACACCGACGGTTCAATGATGTGTCTTAATATTTCGCACCTCAAGCGCCGAGCTACAAAAGTGCCATCTACTCTGATGACCAAGAAGTAGAAACACGACTCGAAAAAAGAAGTTTTCCACAATCTTTTGAGCTGTATTAAAAGTTGCCTGCATGCAGGGTTTCGGCAAAAGCTTTGCCAATGTTAGATTTTATATACCAAATAAATGGTGTAAGATCACATCGTTAAATCCTCCGTATATCAATGGGTACCAATAGAATATAATAGTTTCGCGATGCCTCACTCGTCAGTATTCGGCTAGGTACGAATTGATACACCGACGGTTCAATGATGTGTCTTAATATTTCGCACCTCAAGTGCCGAGCTACAAAAGTGCCATCTACTCTGATGACCAAGAAGTAGAAACACGAGTCGAAAAGAGAAGTTTTCCACAATCTTTTGAGCTGTATTAAAAGTTGCCTGCATGCAGGGCTTCGGCAAAAGCTTTGCCAATGCTAGATTTTATATACCAAATAAATAGTGTAAGATCACATCGTTAAATCCTCCGTATATCAATGGGTACCAATAGAATAGACTAGTTTCGCGATGCCTCGCTCGTCAGTATTCGGCTAGGTACGAATTGATACACCGACGGTTCCATGATGTGTCTTAATATTTTGCACCTCAAGTGCCGAGCTACAAAAGTGCCATCTACTCTGATGACCAAGAAGTAAAAGCACGATTCGAAAAGAGAAGTTTTCCACAATCTTTTGAGCTGTATTAAAAGTTGCCTGCATGCAGGGCTTCGGCAAAAGCTTTGCCAATGCTAGATTTAATATACCAAATAAATGGTGTAAGATCACATCGTTAAATCCTCCGTATATCAATGGGTATCAATAGAATAGACTAGTTTCACGATGCCTCGCTCGTCAGTATTCGGCTATGTACGAATTGATACACCGACGGTTCAATGATGTGTCTTAATATTTCGCACCTCAAGTGCCGAGCTACAAAAGTGCCATCTACTCTGATGACCAAGAAGTAGAAACACGACTCGAAAAGAGAAGTTTTCCACAATCTTTTGAGCTGTATTAAAAGTTGCCTGCTTGCAGGGCTTCAGCAAAAGCTTTGTCAATGCTAGATTTTATATACCAAATAAATGGTGTAAGATCACATCGTTTAATCCTCCGTATATCAATGGGTACCAATAGAATAGACCAGTTTCGCGATGCCTCGCTCGTCAGTATTCGGCTAGGTACGAATTGATACACCGACTGTTCAATGATGTGTCTTAATATTTCGCACCTCAAGTGCCGAGCTACAAAAGTGCCATCTACTCTGATGACCAAGAAGTAGAAACACGACTCGAAAAGAGAAGTTTTCCACAATCTTTTGAGCTGTATTAAAAGTTGCCTGAATGCAGGGCTTCGGCAAAAGCTTTGCCAATGCTAGATTTTGTATACTAAATAAATGGTGTAAGATCACATCGTTAAATCCTCCGTATATCAATGGGTACCAATAGAATAGACTAGTTTCGCGATGCCTCGCTCGTCAGTATTCGGCTAGGTACGAATTGATACACCGACGGTTCAATGATGTGTCTTAATATTTCGCACCTCAAGTGCCGAGCTACAAAAGTGCCATCTACTCTGATGACCAAGAAGTAGAAACACGACTCGAAAAGAGAAGTTTTTCACAATCTTTTGAGCTGTATTAAAAGTTGCCTGCATGAAGTGCTTCGGCAAAAGCTTGGCCAATGCTAGATTTTATATACCATATAAATGGTGTAAGATCACATCGTTAAATCCTACGTATATCAATGGGTACCAATAGAATAGACTAGTTTCGCGATGCCTCGCTCGTCAGTATTCCACTAGGTACGAATTGATACACCGACGGTTCAATGATGTGTCTTAATATTTCGCACCTCAAGTGCCGAGCTACAAAAGTGCCATCTACTCTGATGACCAAGAAGTAGAAACACGACTCGAAAAGGGAAGTTTTCCACAATCTTTTGAGCTATATTAAAAGTTGCCTGCATGCAGGGCTTCGGTAAAAGCTTTGCCAATGCTAGATTTTATATACCAAATAAATGGTGTAAGATCACATCGTTAAATCCTCCGTATATCAATGGGTACCAATAGAATAGACTAGTTTCGCGATGCCTCGCTCGTCAGTATTCGGCTAGGTACGAATTGATACACCGACGGTTCAATGATGTGTCTTAATATTTCGCACCTCAAGTGCCGAGCTACAAAATTGCCATCTACTCTGGTGAACAAGAAGTAGAAACACGACTCGAAAAGAGAAGTTTTCCACAATCTTTTGAGCTGTATTAAAAGTTGCCTGCATGCAGGGCTTCGGCAAAACTTTGCCAATGCTAGATTTTATATACCAAATAAATGGTGTAAGATCACATCGTTAAATCCTCCGTATATCAATGGGTATCAATAGAATAGACTAGTTTCACGATGCCTCGCTCGTCAGTATTCGGCTAGGTACGAATTGATACACCCACGGTTCAATGATGTGTCTTAATATTTCGCACCTCAAGTGCCGAGCTACAAAAGTGCCATCTACTCTGATGACCAAGAAGTAGTAACACGACTCGAAAAGAGAAGTTTTCCACAATTTTTTGAGCTGTATTAAAAGTTGCCTGCATGAAGTGCTTCGGCAAAAGCTTTGCCAATGCTAGATTTTATATACCAAATAAATGGAGTAAGATCACATCGTTACACCCTACGTATATCAATGGGTACCAATAGAATAGACTAGTTTCGCGATGCCTCGCTCGTCAGTATTCCACCAGGTACGAATTGATACACCGACGATTCAATGATGTGTCTTAATATTTAGCACCTCAAGTGCCGAGCTACAAAAGTGCCATCTACTCTGATGACCAAGAAGTAGAAACACGACTCGAAAAGGGAAGTTTTCCACAATCTCTTGAGCTGTATTAAAAGTTGCCTGCATGCAGGGCTTCGGTAAAAGCTTTGCCAATGTTAGATTTTATATACCAAATAAATGGTGTAAGATCACATCGTTAAATCCTCCGTATATCAATGGGTACCAATAGAATAGACTAGTTTCGCGATGCCTCGCTCGTCAGTATTCGGCTAGGTACGAATTGATACACCGACGGTTCAATGATGTGTCTTAATATTTCGCACCTCAAGTGCCGAGCTACAAAAGTGCCATCTACTCTGATGACCAAGAAGTAGAAACACGACTCGAAAAGAGAAGTTTTCCACAATCTTTTGAGCTGTATTAAAAGTTGCCTGCTTGCAGGGCTTCAGCAAAAGCTTTGTCAATGCTAGATTTTGTATACTAAATAAATGGTGTAAGATCACATCGTTAAATCCTCCGTATATCAATGGGTACCAATAGAATAGACTAGTTTCGCGATGCCTCGCTCGTCAGTATTCGGCTAGGTACGAATTGATACACCGACGGTTCAATGATGTGTCTTAATATTTCGCACCTCAAGTGCCGAGCTACAAAAGTGCCATCTACGCTGATGACCAAGAAGTAGAAACACGACTCGAAAAGAGAAGTTTTCCACAATCTTTTGAGCTGTATTAAAAGTTGCCTGCATGAAGTGCTTCGGCAAAAGCTTGGCCAATGCTAGATTTTATATACCATATAAATGGTGTAAGATCACATCGTTAAATCCTACGTATATCAATGGGTACCAATAGAATAGACTAGTTTCGCGATGCCTCGTTCGTCAGTATTCCACTAGGTACGAATTGATACACCGACGGTTCAATGATGTGTCTTAATATTTCGCACCTCAAGTGCCGAGCTACAAAAGTGCCATCTACTCTGATGACCAAGAAGTAGAAACACGACTCGAAAAGGGAAGTTTTCCACAATCTTTTGAGCTATATTAAAAGTTGCCTGCATGCAGGGCTTCGGTAAAAGCTTTGCCAATGCTAGATTTTATATACCAAATAAATGGTGTAAGATCACATCGTTAAATCCTCCGTATATCAATGGGTACCAATAGAATAGACTAGTTTCGCGATGCCTCGCTCGTCAGTATTCGGCTAGGTACGAATTGATACACCGACGGTTCAATGATGTGTCTTAATATTTCGCACCTCAAGTGCCGAGCTACAAAATTGCCATCTACTCTGGTGAACAAGAAGTAGAAACACGACTCGAAAAGAGAAGTTTTCCACAATCTTTTGAGCTGTATTAAAAGTTGCCTGCATGCAGGGCTTCGGCAAAACTTTGCCAATGCTAGATTTTATATACCAAATAAATGGTGTAAGATCACATCGTTAAATCCTCCGTATATCAATGGGTATCAATAGAATAGACTAGTTTCACGATGCCTCGCTCGTCAGTATTCGGCTAGGTACGAATTGATACACCCACGGTTCAATGATGTGTCTTAATATTTCGCACCTCAAGTGCCGAGCTACAAAAGTGCCATCTACTCTGATGACCAAGAAGTAGAAACACGACTCGAAAAGAGAAGTTTTCCACAATCTTTTGAGCTGTATTAAAAGTTGCCTGCATGAAGTGCTTCGGCAAAAGCTTTGCCAATGCTAGATTTTATATACCAAATAAATGGTGTAAGATCACATCGTTACATCCTACGTATATCAATGGGTACCAATAGAATAGACTAGTTTCGCGATGCCTCGCTCGTCAGTATTCCACCAGGTACGAATTGATACACCGACGGTTCAATGATGTGTCTTAATATTTCGCACCTCAAGTGCCGAGCTACAAAAGTGCCATCTACTCTGATGACCAAGAAGTAGAAACACGACTCGAAAAGGGAAGTTTTCCACAATCTCTTGAGCTGTATTAAAAGTTGCCTGCATGCAGGGCTTCGGTAAAAGCTTTGCCAATGTTAGATTTTATATACCAAATAAATGGTGTAAGATCACATCGTTAAATCCTCCGTATATCAATGGGTACCAATAGAATAGACTAGTTTCGCGATGCCTCGCTCGTCAGTATTCGGCTAGGTACGAATTGATACACCGACGGTTCAATGATGTGTCTTAATATTTCGCACCTCAAGTGCCGAGCTACAAAAGTGCCATCTACTCTGATGACCAAGAAGTAGAAACACGGCTCGAAAAGAGAAGTTTTCCACAATCTTTTGAGCTGTATTAAAAGTTGCCTGCATGCAGGGCTTCGGCAAAAACTTTGCCAATGCTAGATTTTATATACAAAATAAATGGTGTAAGATCACATCGTTAAATCCTCCGTATATCAATGGGTATCAATAGAATAGACTAGTTTCACGATGCCTCGCTCGTCAGTATTCGGCTAGGTACGAATTGATACACCCACGGTTCAATGATGTGTCTTAATATTTCGCACCTCAAGTGCCGAGCTACAAAAGTGCCATCTACTCTAATGACCAAGAAGTCGAAACACGACTCGAAAAGAGAAGTTTTCCACAATCTTTCGAGCTGTATTAAAAGTTGCCTGCATGCAGGGCTTCGGCAAAAGCTTTGCCAATGCTAGATTTTATATACCAAATAAATGGTGTAAGATCACATCGTTAAATCCTCCGTATATCAATGGGTACCAATACAATAGACTAGTTTCGCGATGCCTTGCTCCTCAGTATTCGGCTAGGTACGGATTGATACACCGACGGTTCAATGATGTGTCTTAATATTTCGCACCTCAAGTGCCGAGCTACAAAAGTGCCATCTACTCTGATGACCAAGAAGTAGAAACACGACTCGAAAAGAGAAGTTTTCCACAATCTTTTGAGCTGTATTAAAAGTTGCCTGCATGAAGTGCTTCGGCAAAAGCTTTGCCAATGCTAGATTTTATATACCAAATAAATGGTGTAAGATCACATCGTTAAATCCTACGTATATCAATTGGTACCAATAGAATAGACTAGTTTCGCGATGCCTCGCTCGTCAGTATTCCACTAGGTACGAATTGATACACCGACGGTTCAATGATGTGTCTTAATATTTCGCACCTCAAGTGCCGAGCTACAAAAGTGCCATCTACTCTGATGACCAAGAAGTAGAAACACGACTCGAAAAGGGAAGTTTTCCACAATCTTTTGAGCTGTATTAAAAGTTGCCTGCATGCAGGGCTTCGGTAAAAGCTTTGCCAATGCTAGATTTTATATACCAAATAAATGGGGTAAGATCACATCGTTAAATCCTCCGTATATCAATGGGTACCAATAGAATAGACTAGTTTCGCGATGCCTCGCTCGTCAGTATTCGGCTAGGTACGAATTGATACACCGACGGTTCAATGATGTGTCTTAATATTTCGCACCTCAAGTGCCGAGCTACAAAAGTGCCATCTACTCTGATGACCAAGAAGTAGAAACACGACTCGAAAAGAGAAGTTTTCCACAATCTTTTGAGCTGTATTAAAAGTTGCCTGCATGCAGGGCTTCGGCAAAAACTTTGCCAATGCTAGATCTTATATACCACATAAATGGTGTAAGATCACATCGTTAAATCCTCTGTATGTCAATGGGTATCAATAGAATAGACTAGTTTCACGATGCCTCGCTCGTCAGTATTCGGCTAGATACGAATTGATACACCCACGGTTCAATGATGTGTCTTAATATTTCGCACCTCAAGTGCCGAGCTACAAAAGTGCCATCTACTCTGATGACCAAGAAGTAGAAACACGACTCGAAAAGAGAAGTTTTCCACAATCTTTTGAGCTGTATTAAAAGTTGCCTGCATGAAGTGCTTCGGCAAAAGCTTTGCCAATGCTAGATTTTATATACCAAATAAATGGTGTAAGATCACATCGTTAAATCCTACGTATATCAATGGGTACCAATAGAATAGACTAGTTTCGCGATGCCTCGCTCGTCAGTATTCCACTAGGTACGAATTGATACACCGACGGTTCAATGATGTGTCTTAATATTTCGCACCTCAAGTGCCGAGCTACAAAAGTGCCATCTACTCTGATGACCAAGAAGTAGAAACACGACTCGAAAAGGGAAGTTTTCCACAATCTTTTGAGCTGTATTAAAAGTTGCCTGCATGCAGGGCTTCGGTAAAATCTTTGCCAATGTTAGATTTTATATACCAAATAAATGGTGTAAGATCACATCGTTAAATCCTCCGTATATCAATGGGTACCAATAGAATAGACTAGTTTCGCGATGCCTCGCTCGTCAGTATTCGGCTAGGTACGAATTGATACACCGACGGTTCAATGATGTGTCTTAATATTTCGCACCTCAAGTGCCGAGCTACAAAAGTGCCATCTACTCTAATGACCAAGAAGTAGAAACACGACTCGAAAAGAGAAGTTTTCCACAATCTTTTGAGCTGTATTAAAAGTTGCCTGCATGCAGGGCTTCGGCAAAAGCTTTGCCAATGCTAGATTTTATATACCAAATAAATGGTGTAAGATCACATCGTTAAATCCTCCGTATATCAATGGGTACCAATACAATAGACTAGTTTCGCGATGCCTCGCTCGTCAGTATTCGGCTAGGTACGGATTGATACACCGACGGTTCAATGATGTGTCTTAATATTTCGCACCTCAAGTGCCGAGCTACAAAAGTGCCATCTACTCTGATGACCAAGAAGTAGAAACCCGACTCGAAAAGAGAAGTTTTGCACAATCTTTTGAACTGTATTAAAAGTTGCCTGCATTGAGGGCTTCGGCAAAAGCTTTGCCAATGCTAGATTATGTATACCAAATAAATGGTGTAAGATCACATCGTTAAATCCTCCGTATATCAATGGGTACAAATAGAATAGACTAGTTTCGCGATGCCTCGCTCGTCAGTATTCGGCTAGGTACGAATTGATACACTGACGGTTCAATGATGTGTCTTAATATTTCGCACCTCAAGTGCAGAGCTACAAAAGTTCCATCTACTCTGATGACCAAGAAGTAGAAACACGACTCGAAAAGAGAAGCTTTCCACAATCTTTTGAGTTGTATTAAAAAATGCCTGCATTCAGGGCTTCGGCCAAAGCTTTGCCAATGCTTGATTTTATATACCAAATAAATGGTGTAAGATCACATCGTTAAATCATCCGTATATCAATGGGTACCAATAGAATAGACTAGTTTCGCGATGCCTCGCTCGTCAGTATTCGGCTAGGTACGAATTGATACACCGACGGTTCAATGATGTGTCTTAATATTTCGCACCTCAAGTGCCGAGCTACAAAAGTGCCATCTACTCTGATGACCAAGAAGTAGAAACACGACTCGAAAAGAGATGTTTTCCACAATCTTTTGAGCTGTATTAAAAGTTGCCTGCATGCAGGGCTTCGGCAAAACTTTGCCAATGCTAGATTTTATATACCAAATAAATGGTGTAAGATCACATCGTTAAATCCTCCGTATATCAATGGGTACCAATAGAATAGACTAGTTTCCCGATGCCTCGCTCGTCAGTATTCGGCAAGGTACGAATTGATACACCGACGATTCAATGATGTGTCTTAATATTTCGCACCTCAAGTGCCGAGCTACAAAAGTGCCATCTACTCTGATGACCAAGAAGTAGAAACAAGACTCGAAAAGAGAAGTTTTCCACAATCTTTTGAGCTGTATTAAAAGTTGCCTGCATGCAGGGCTTCGGCAAAAGCTTTGCCAATGCTAGATTTTATATACCAAATAAATGGTGTAAGATCACATCGTTAAATCCTCCGTATATCAATGGGTGCTGATAGAATAGACTAGTTTCGCGATGCCTCGCTCGTCAGTATTCGGCTAGGTACGAATTGATACACCGACGGTTCAATGATGTGTCTTAATATTTCGCACCTCAAGTGCCGAGCTACAAAAGTGCCATCTACTCTGATGACCAAGAAGTAGAAACACGACTCGAAAAGAGAAGTTTTCCACAAGCTTTTGAGCTGTATTAAAAGTTGCCTGCATGCAGGGCTTCGGTAAAAGCTTTGCCAATGCTAGATTTTATGTACCAAATAAATGATGTAAGATCACATCGTTAAATCCTCCGTATATCAATGGGTGCCAATAGAATAGACTAGTTTCGCGATGCCTCGCTCGTCAGTATTCGGCTAGGTACGAATTGATACACCGACGGTTCAATGATGTGTCTTAATATTTCGCACCTCAAGTGCCGAGCTACAAAAGTGCCATCTACTCTGATGACCAAGAAGTAGAAACACGACTCGAAAAGAGAAGTTTTCCACAATCTTTTGAGCTCTATTAAAAGTTGCCTGCATGCAGGGCTTCGGCAAAAGCTTTGCCAATGTTAGATTTTGTATACCAAATAAATGGTGTAAGATCACATTGTTAAATCCTCCGTATATCAATGGGTACCAATAGAATAGACTAGTTTCGCGATGCCTCGCTCGTCAGTATTCGGCAAGGTACGAATTGATACACCGACGGTTCAATGATGTGTCTTAATATTTCGCACCTCAAGTGCCGAGCTACAAAAGTGCCATCTACTCTGATGACCAAGAAGTAGAAACACGACTCGAAAAGAGAAGTTTTCCACAATCTTTTGAGCTGTATTAAAAGTTGCCTGCATGCAGGTCTTCGGCAAAAGCTTTGCCAAAGCTAGATTTTATATACCAAATAAATGGTGTAAGATCACATCGTTAAATCCTACGTATATCACTGGGTACCAATAGAATAGACTAGTTTCGCGATGCCTCGCTCGTCAGTATTCCGCTAGGTACGAATTGATACACCCACGGTTCAATGATGTGTCTTAATATTTCGCACCTCAAGTGCCGAGCTACAAAAGTGCCATCTACTCTAATGACCAAGAAGTAGAAACACGACTCGAAAAGAGAAGTTTTCCACAATCTTTTGAGCTGTATTAAAAGTTGCCTGCATGCAGGGCTTCGGCAAAAGCTTTGCCAATGCTAGATTTTATATACCAAATAAATGGTGTAAGATCACATCGTTAAATCCTCCGTATATCAATGGGTACCAATACAATAGACTAGTTTCGCGATGCCTCGCTCGTCAGTATTCGGCTAGGTACGGATTGATACACCGACGGTTCAATGATGTGTCTTAATATTTCGCACCTCAAGTGCCGAGCTACAAAAGTGCCATCTACTCTGATGACCAAGAAGTAGAAACCCGACTCGAAAAGAGAAGTTTTGCACAATCTTTTGAACTGTATTAAAAGTTGCCTGCATTGAGGGCTTCGGCAAAAGCTTTGCCAATGCTAGATTATGTATACCAAATAAATGGTGTAAGATCACATCGTTAAATCCTCCGTATATCAATGGGTACAAATAGAATAGACTAGTTTCGCGATGCCTCGCTCGTCAGTATTCGGCTAGGTACGAATTGATACACTGACGGTTCAATGATGTGTCTTAATATTTCGCACCTCAAGTGCCGAGCTACAAAAGTTCCATCTACTCTGATGACCAAGAAGTAGAAACACGACTCGAAAAGAGAAGCTTTCCACAATCTTTTGAGCTGTATTAAAAAATGCCTGCATGCAGGGCTTCGGCAAAAGCCTTGCCAATGCTAGATTTTATATACCAAATAAATGGTGTAAGATCACATCGTTAAATCCTACGTATATCAATGGGTACCAATAGAATAGACTAGTTTCGCGTTGCCTCGCTCGTCAGTATTCGGCTAGGTACGAATTGATACACCGACGGTTCAATGATGTCTCTTAATATTTCGCACCTCAAGTGCCGAGCTACAAAAGTGCCATCTAATCTGATGACCAAGAAGTAGAAACACGACTCGAAAAGAGAAGTTTTCCACAATCTTTTGAGCTGTATTAAAAGTTGCCTGCATGCAGGGCTTCGGCAAAACTTTGCCAATGCTAGATTTTATATACCAAATAAATGGAGTAAGATCACATCGTTAAATCCTCCGTATATCAATGGGTACCAATAGAATAGACTAGTTTCGCGATGCCTCGCTCGTCAGTATTCGGCAAGGTACGAATTGATACACCGACGATTCAATGATGTGTCTTAATATTTCGCACCTCAAGTGCCGAGCTACAAAAGTGCCATCTACTCTGATGACCAAGAAGTAGAAACACGACTCGAAAAGAGAAGTTTTCCACAATCTTTTGAGCTGTATTAAAAGTTGCCTGCATGCAGGGCTTCGGTAAAAGCTTTGCCAATGCTAGATTTTATATACCAAATAAATGATGTAAGATCACATCGTTAAATCCTCCGTATATCAATGGGTACCAATAGAATAGACTAGTTTCGCGATGCCTCGCTCGTCAGTATTCGGCTAGGTACGAATTGATACACCGACGGTTCAATGATGTGTCTTAATATTTCGCACCTCAAGTGCCGAGCTACAAAAGTGCCATCTACTCTGATGACCAAGAAGTAGAAACACGACTCGAAAAGAGAAGTTTTCCACAATCTTTTGAGCTCTATTAAAAGTTGCCTGCATGCAGGGCTTCGGCAAAAGCTTTGCCAATGTTAGATTTTGTATACCAAATAAATGGTGTAAGATCACATTGTTAAATCCTCCGTATATCAATGGGTACCAATAGAATAGACTAGTTTCGCGATGCCTCGCTCGTCAGTATTCGGCTAGGTACGAATTGATACACTGACGGTTCAATGATGTGTCTTAATATTTCGCACCTCAAGTGCCGAGCTACAAAAGTTCCATCTTCTGATGACCAAGAAGTAGAAACACGACTCGAAAAGAGAAGTTTTCCACAATATTTTGAGCTGTATTAAAAGTTGCCTGCATGCAGGGCTTCGGCAAAAGCTTTGCCAATGCTAGATTTTGTATATCAAATAAATGGTGTAAGATCACATCGTTAAATCCTCCGTATATCAATGGGTACCAATAGAATAGACAAGTTTCGCGATGCCTCGCTCATCAGTATTCGGCTAGGTACGAGTTGATACACCGACGGTTCAATGATGTGTCTTAATATTTCGCACCTCAAGCGCCGAGCTACAAAAGTGCCATCTACTCTGATGACCAAGAAGTAGAAACACGACTCGAAAAGAGAAGTTTTCCACAATCTTTTGAGCTGTATTAAAAGTTACCTGCATGCAGGGCTTCGGCAAAAGCTTTGCCAATGCTAGATTTTGTATACCAAATAAATGGTGTAAGATCACATCGTTAAATCCTCCGTATATCAATGGGTACCAATAGAATAGACTAGTTTCGCGATGCCTCGCTCGTCAGTATTCGGCTAGGTACGAATTGATACACTGACGGTTCAATGATGTGTCTTAATATTTCGCACCTCAAGTGCCGAGCTACAAAAGTTCCATCTACTCTGATGACCAAGAAGTAGAAACACGACTCGAAAAGGGAAGTTTTCCACAATCTTTTGAGCTGTATTAAAAGATGCCTGCATGCAGGGCTTCGGCAAAAGCTTTGCCAATGCTAGATTTTATATACCAAATAAATGGTGTAAGATCACATCGTTAAATCCTCCGTATATCAATGGGTACCAATAGAATAGACTAGTTTCGCGATGCATCGCTCGTCAGTATTCGGCTAGGTACGAATTGATACACCGACGGTTCAATGATGTGTCTTAATATTTCGCACCTCAAGTGCCGAGCTACAAAAGTGCCATCTACTCTGATGACCAAGAAGTAGAAACACGACTCGAAACGAGAAGTTTTCCACAATCTTTTGAGCTGTATTAAAAGTTGCCTGCATGCAGGGCTTCGGCAAAAGCTTTGCCAAAGCTAGATTTTATATACCAAATAAATGGTGTAAGATCACATCGTTAAATCGTACGTATATCACTGGGTACCAATAGAATAGACTAGTTTCGCGATGCCTCGCTCGTCAGTATTCCGCTAGGTACGAATTGATACACCGACGGTTCAATGACGTGTCTTAATATTTCGCACCTCAAGTGCCTAGCTACAAAAGTGCCATCTACTCTGATGACCAAGAAGTAGAAACACGACTCGAAAAGGGAAGTTTTCCACAATCTTTTGGGCTGTATTAAAAGTTGCCTGCATGCAGGGCTTCGGTAAAAGCTTTGCCAATGCTACATTTTATATACCAAATAAATGGTGTAAGATCACATCGTTAAATCCTCCGTATATCAATGGGTACCAATAGAATAGACTAGTTTCGCGATGCCTCGCTCGTCAGTATTCGACTAGGTACGAATTGATACACCGACGGTTAAATGATGTGTCTTAATATTTCGCACCTCAAGTGCCGAGCTACAAAATTGCCATCTATTCTGATGACCAAGAAGTAGAAACACGACTCGCAAAGAGAAGTTTTCCACAATCTTTTGAGCTGTATTAAAAGTTGCCTGCATGCAGGGCTTCGGCAAAAGCTTTGCCAATGTTAGATTTTGTATACCAAATAAATGGTGTAAGATCACATCGTTAAATCCTCCGTATATCAATGGGTACCAATAGAATAGACTAGTTTCGCGATGCCTCGCTCGTCAGTATTCGGCTAGGTACGAATTGATACACTGACGGTTCAATGATGTGTCTTAATATTTCGCACCTCAAGTACCGAGCTACAAAAATTCCATCTACTCTGATGACCAAGAAGTAGAAACACGACTCGAAAAGGGAAGTTTTCCACAATCTTTTGGGCTGTATTAAAAGTTGCCTGCATGCAGGGCTTCGGTAAAAGCTTTGCCAATGCTACATTTTATATACCAAATAAATGGTGTAAGATCACATCGTTAAATCCTCCGTATATCAATGGGTACCAATAGAATAGACTAGTTTCGCGATGCCTCGCTCGTCAGTATTCGGCTAGGTACGAATTGATACACCGACGGTTCAATGATGTGTCTTAATATTTCGCACCTCAAGTGCCGAGCTACAAAAGTGCCATCTACTCTGATGACCAAGAAGTAGAAACACGCCTCGAAAAGAGAAGTTTTCCAGAATCTTTTGAGCTGTATTAAAAGTTGCCTGCAAGCAGGGCTTCGGCAAAAGCTTTGCCAATGCTAGATTTTATATACCAAATAAATGGTGTAAGATCACATCGTTAAATCCTCCGGATATCAATGGGTACCAATAGAATAGACTAGTTTCGCGATGCCTCGCTCGTCAGTATTCGGCTAGGTACGAATTGATACACCGACGGTTCAATGATGTGTCTTAATATTTCGCACCTCAAGTGCCGAGCTACAAAAGTGCCATCTACTCTGATGACCAAGAAGTAGAAACACGACTCGAAAAGAGAAGTTTTCCACAATCTTTTGAGCTGTATTAAAAGTTGCCTGCATGCAGGGCTTCGGCAAAATCTTTGCCAATGCTAGATTTTATATACCAAATAAATGGTGTAAGATCACATCGTTAAATCCTACGTATATCAATGGGTACCAATAGAATAGACTAGTTTCGCGATGCCTCGCTCGTCAGTATTCGGCTAGGTACGAATTGATACACTGACGGTTCAATGATGTGTCTTAATATTTCGCACCTCAAGTGCCGAGCTACAAAAGTTCCATCTACTCTGATGACCAAGAAGTAGAAACACGACTCGAAAAGAGAAGCTTTCCACAATCTTTTGAGCTGTATTAAAAAATGCCTGCATTCAGGGCTTCGGCCAAAGCTTTGCCAATGCTTGATTTTATATACCAAATAAATGGTGTAAGATCACATCGTTAAATCATCCGTATATCAATGGGTACCAATAGAATAGACTAGTTTCGCGATGCCTCGCTCGTCAGTATTCGGCTAGGTACGAATTGATACACCGACGGTTCAATGATGTGTCTTAATATTTCGCACCTCAAATGCCGAGCTACAAAAGTGCCATCTACTTTGATGACCAAGAAGTAGAAACCAGACTCGAAAAGAGAAGTTTTCCACAATCTTTTGAGCTGTATTAAAAGTTGCCTGCATGCAGGGCTTCGGCAAAAGCCTTGCCAATGCTAGATTTTATATACCAAATAAATGGTGTAAGATCACATCGTTAAATCCTACGTATATCAATGGGTACCAATAGAATAGACTAGTTTCGCGTTGCCTCGCTCGTCAGTATTTGGCTAGGTACGAATTGATACACCGACGGTTCAATGATGTCTCTTAATATTTCGCACCTCAAGTGCCGACCTACAAAAGTGCCATCTACTCTGATGACCAAGAAGTAGAAACACGACTCGAAAAGAGAAGTTTTCCACAATCTTTTGAGCTGTATTAAAAGTTGCCTGCATGCAGGGCTTCGGCAAAACTTTGCCAATGCTAGATTTTATATACCAAATAAATGGTGTAAGATCACATCGTTAAATCCTCCGTATATCAATGGGTACCAATAGAATAGACTAGTTTCGCGATGCCTCGCTCGTCAGTATTCGGCAAGGTACGAATTGATACACCGACGATTCAATGATGTGTCTTAATATTTCGCACCTCAAGTGCCGAGCTACAAAAGTGCCAGCTACTCTGATGACCAAGAAGTAGAAACACGACTCGAAAAGAGAAGTTTTCCACAATCTTTTGAGCTGTATTAAAAGTTGCCTGCATGCAGGGCTTCGGCAAAAGCTTTGCCAATGCTAGATTTTATATACCAAATAAATGGTGTAAGATCACATCGTTAAATCCTCCGTATATCAATGGGTGCTGATAGAATAGACTAGTTTCGCGATGCCTCGCTCGTCAGTATTCGGCTAGGTACGATTTGATACACCGACGGTTCAATGATGTGTCTTAATATTTCGCACCTCAAGTGCCGAGCTACAAAAGTGCCATCTACTCTGATGACCAAGAAGTAGAAACACGACTCGAAAAGGGAAGTTTTCCACAATCTTTTGAGCTGTATTAAAAGATGCCTGCATGCAGGGCTTCGGCAAAAGCTTTGCCAATGCTAGATTTTATATACCAAATAAATGGTGTAAGATCACATCGTTAAATCCTCCGTATATCAATGGGTACCAATAGAATAGACTAGTTTCGCGATGCCTCGCTCGTCAGTATTCGGCTAGGTACGAATTGATACACCGACGGTTCAATGATGTGTCTTAATATTTCGCACCTCAAGTGCCGAGCTACAAAAGTGCCATCTACTCTGATGACCAAGAAGTAGAAACACGCCTCGAAAAGAGAAGTTTTCCACAATCTTTTGAGCTGTATTAAAAGTTGCCTGCAAGCAGGGCTTCGGCAAAAGCTTTGCCAATGCTAGATTTTATATACCAAATAAATGGTGTAAGATCACATCGTTAAATCCTCCGGATATCAATGGGTACCAATAGAATAGACTAGTTTCGCGATGCCTCGCTCGTCAGTATTCGGCTAGGTACGAATTGATACACCGACGGTTCAATGATGTGTCTTAATATTTCGCACCTCAAGTGCCGAGCTACAAAAGTGCCATCTACTCTGATGACCAAGAAGTAGAAACACGACTCGAAAAGAGAAGTTTTCCACAATCTTTTGAGCTGTATTAAAAGTTGCCTGCATGCAGGGCTTCGGCAAAATCTTTGCCAATGCTAGATTTTATATACCAAATAAATGGTGTAAGATCACATCGTTAAATCCTACGTATATCAATGGGTACCAATAGAATAGACTAGTTTCGCGATGCCTCGCTCGTCAGTATTCGGCTAGGTACGAATTGATACACCGACGGTTCAATGATGTGTCTTAATATTGCGCACCTCAAGTGCCGAGCTACAAAAGTGCCATCTACTCTGATGACCAAGAAGTAGACACACGACTCGAAAAGGGAAGTTTTCCACAATCTTTTGAGTTGTATTAAAAGTTGCCTGCATGCAGGGCTTCGGTAAAAGCTTTGCCAATGCTAGATTTTATATACCAAATATATGGTGTAAGATCACATCGTTAAATCCTCCGTATATCAATGGGTACCAATAGAATAGACTAGTTTCGCGATGCCTCGCTCGTCAGTATTCGGCTAGGTACGAATTGATACACTGACGGTTCAATGATGTGTCTTAATATTTCGCACCTCAAGTGCCGAGCTACAAAAGTTCCATCAACTCTGATGACCAAGAAGTAGAAACACGACTCGAAAAGAGAAGCTTTCCACAATCTTTTGAGCTGTATTAAAAAATGCCTGCATTCAGGGCTTCGGCCAAAGCTTTGCCAATGCTTGATTTTATATAGCAAATAAATGGTGTAAGATCACATCGTTAAATCATCCGTATATCAATGGGTACCAATAGAATAGACTAGTTTCGCGATGCCTCGCTCGTCAGTATTCGGCTAGGTACGAATTGATACACCGACGGTTCAATGATGTGTCTTAATATTTCGCACCTCAAGTGCCGAGCTACAAAAGTGCCATCTACTCTGATGACCAAGAAGTAGAAACCAGACTCGAAAAGAGAAGTTTTCCACAATCTTTTGAGCTGTATTAAAAGTTGCCTGCATGCAGGGCTTCGGCAAAAGCCTTGCCAATGCTAGATTTTATATACCAAATAAATGGTGTAAGATCACATCGTTAAATCCTACGTATATCAATGGGTACCAATAGAATAGACTAGTTTCGCGTTGCCTCGCTCGTCAGTATTCGGCTAGGTACGAATTGATACACCGACGGTTCAATGATGTCTCTTAATATTTCGCACCTCAAGTGCCGAGCTACAAAAGTGCCATCTACTCTGATGACCAAGAAGTAGAAACACGACTCGAAAAGAGAAGTTTTCCACAATCTTTTGAGCTGTATTAAAAGTTGCCTGCATGCAGGGCTTCGGCAAAACTTTGCCAATGCTAGATTTTATATACCAAATAAATGGTGTAAGATCACATCGTTAAATCCTCCGTATATCAATGGGTACCAATAGAATAGACTAGTTTCGCGATGCCTCGCTCGTCAGTATTCGGCAAGGTACGAATTGATACACCGACGATTCAATGATGTGTCTTAATATTTCGCACCTCAAGTGCCGAGCTACAAAAGTGCCATCTACTCTGATGACCAAGAAGTAGAAACACGACTCGAAAAGAGAAGTTTTCCACAATCTTTTGAGCTGTATTAAAAGTTGCCTGCATGCAGGGCTTCGGCAAAAGCTTTGCCAATGCTAGATTTTATATACCAAATAAATGGTGTAAGATCACATCGTTAAATCCTCCGTATATCAATGGGTGCTGATAGAATAGACTAGTTTCGCGATGCCTCGCTCGTCAGTATTCGGCTAGGTACGAATTGATACACCGACGGTTCAATGATGTGTCTTAATATTTCGCACCTCAAGTGCCGAGCTACAAAAGTGCCATCTACTCTGATGACCAAGAAGTAGAAACACGAGTCGAAAAGGGAAGTTTTCCACAATCTTTTGAGCTGTATTAAAAGATGCCTGCATGCAGGGCTTCGGCAAAAGCTTTGCCAAAGCTAGATTTTATATACCAAATAAATGGTGTAAGATCACATCGTTAAATCCTACGTATATCACTGGGTACCAATAGAATAGACTAGTTTCGCGATGCCTCGCTCGTCAGTATTCCGCTAGGTACGAATTGATACACCGACGGTTCAATGATGTGTCTTAATATTTCGCACCTCAAGTGCCTAGCTACAAAAGTGCCATCTACTCTGATGACCAAGAAGTAGAAACACGACTCGAAAAGGGAAGTTTTCCACAATCTTTTGGGCTGTATTAAAAGTTGCCTGCATGCAGGGCTTCGGTAAAAGCTTTGCCAATGCTACATTTTATATACCAAATAAATGGTGTAAGATCACATCGTTAAATCCTCCGTATATCAATGGGTACCAATAGAATAGACTAGTTTCGCGATGCCTCGCTCGTCAGTATTCGACTAGGTACGAATTGATACACCGACGGTTAAATGATGTGTCTTAATATTTCGCACCTCAAGTGCCGAGCTACAAAAGTGCCATCTACTCTGATGACCAAGAAGTAGAAACACGCCTCGAAAAGAGAAGTTTTCCACAATCTTTTGAGCTGTATTAAAAGTTGCCTGCAAGCAGGGCTTCGGCAAAAGCTTTGCCAATGCTAGATTTTGTATACCAAATAAATGGTGTAAGATCACATCGTTAAATCCTCCGTATATCAATGGGTACCAATAGAATAGACTAGTTTCGCGATGCCTCGCTCTTCAGTATTCGGCTAGGTACGAATTGATACACTGACGGTTCAATGATGTGTCTTAATATTTCGCACCTCAAGTGCCGAGCTACAAAAGTTCCATTTACTCTGATGACCAAGAAGTAGAAACACGACTCGAAAAGAGAAGTTTTCCACAATCTTTTGAGCTGTATTAAAAGATGCCTGCATGCAGGGCTTCGGCAAAATCTTTGCCAATGCTAGATTTTATATACCAAATAAATGGTGTAAGATCACATCGTTAAATCCTCCGGATATCAATGGGTACCAATAGAATAGACAAGTTTCGCGATGCCTCGCTCGTCAGTATTCGGCTAGGTACGAATTGATACACCGACGGTTCAATGATGTGTCTTAATATTTCGCACCTCAAGTGCCGAGCTACAAAAGTGCCATCTACTCTGATGACCAAGAAGTAGAAACACGACTCAAAAAGGGAAGTTTTCCACAATCTTTTGAGTTGTATTAAAAGTTGCCTGCATGCAGGGCTTCGGTAAAAGCTTTGCCAATGCTAGATTTTATATACCAAATAAATGGTGTAAGATCACATCGTTAAATCCTCCGTATATCAATGGGTACCAATAGAATAGACTAGTTTCGCGATGCCTCGCTCGTCAGTATTCGGCTAGGTACGAATTGATACACCGACGGTTCAATGATGTGTCTTAATATTTCGCACCTCAAGTGCCGAGCTACAAAAGTGCCATCTATTCTGATGACCAAGAAGTAGAAACACGACTCGCAAAGAGAAGTTTTCCACAATCTTTTGAGCTGTATTAAAAGTTGCCTGCATGCAGGGCTTCGGCAAAAGCTTTGCCAATGTTAGATTTTGTATACCAAATAAATGGTGTAAGATCACATCGTTAAATCCTCCGTATATCAATGGGGACCAATAGAATAGACTAGTTTCGCGATGCCTCGCTCGTCAGTATTCGGCTAGGTACGAATTGATACACTGACGGTTCAATGATGTGTCTTAATATTTCGCACCTCAAGTACCGAGCTACAAAAATTCCATCTACTCTGATGACCAAGAAGTAGAAACACGACTCGAAAAGGGAAGTTTTCCACAATCTTTTGGGCTGTATTAAAAGTTGCCTGCATACAGGGCTTCGGTAAAAGCTTTGCCAATGCTACATTTTATATACCAAATAAATGGTGTAAGATCACATCGTTAAATCCTCCGTATATCAATGGGTACCAATAGAATAGACTAGTTTCGCGATGCCTCGCTCGTCAGTATTCGGCTAGGTACGAATTGATACACCGACGGTTCAATGATGTGTCTTAATATTTCGCACCTCAAGTGCCGAGCTACAAAAGTGCCATCTACTCTGATGACCAAGAAGTAGAAACACGCCTCGAAAAGAGAAGTTCTCCACAATCTTTTGAGCTCTATTAAAAGTTGCCTGCAAGCAGGGCTTCGGCAAAAGCTTTGCCAATGCTAGATTTTATATACCAAATAAATGGTGTAAGATCACATCGTTAAATCCTCCGGATATCAATGGGTACCAATAGAATAGACTAGTTTCGCGATGCCTCGCTCGTCAGTATTCGGCTAGGTACGAATTGATACACCGACGGTTCAATGATGTGTCTTAATATTTCGCACCTCAAGTGCCGAGCTACAAAAGTGCCATCTACTCTGATGACCAAGAAGTAGAAACACGACTCGAAAAGGGAAGTTTTCCACAATCTTTTGAGTTGTATTAAAAGTTGCCTGCATGCAGGGCTTCGGCAAAATCTTTGCCAATGCTAGATTTTATATACCAAATAAATGGTGTAAGATCACATCGTTAAATCCTACGTATATCAATGGGTACCAATAGAATAGACTAGTTTCGCGATGCCTCGCTCGTCAGTATTCGGCTAGGTACGAATTGATACACCGACGGTTCAATGATGTGTCTTAATATTTCGCACCTCAAGTGCCGAGCTACAAAAGTTCCATTTACTCTGATGACCAAGAAGTAGAAACACGACTCGAAAAGAGAAGTTTTCCACAATCTTTTGAGCTGTATTAAAAGATGCCTGCATGCAGGGCTTCGGCAAAAGCTTTGCCAATGCTAGATTTTATATACCAAATAAATGGTGTAAGATCACATCGTTAAATCCTCCGGATATCAATGGGTACCAATAGAATAGACAAGTTTCGCGATGCCTCGCTCGTCAGTATTCGGCTAGGTACGAATTGATACACCGACGGTTCAATGATGTGTCTTAATATTTCGCACCTCAAGTGCCGAGCTACAAAAGTGCCATCTACTCTGATGACCAAGAAGTAGAAACACGACTCGAAAAGGGAAGTTTTCCACAATCTTTTGAGTTGTATTAAAAGTTGCCTGCATGCAGGGCTTCGGTAAAAGCTTTGCCAATGCTAGATTTTATATACCAAATAAATGGTGTAAGATCACATCATTAAATCCTCCGTATATCAATGGG
This sequence comes from Diabrotica virgifera virgifera, assembly GCF_917563875.1. NCBI lineage: Eukaryota > Metazoa > Arthropoda > Insecta > Coleoptera > Chrysomelidae > Diabrotica > Diabrotica virgifera. Next base: position 75,738,556 of record NC_065452.1, on the reverse strand, counting down.
TACCAATAGAATAGACTAGTTTCGCGATGCCTCGCTCGTCAGTATTCGGCTAGGTACGAATTGATACACCGACGGTTCAATGATGTGTCTTAATATTTCGCACCTCAAGTGCCGAGCTACAAAAGTGCCATCTATTCTGATGACCAAGAAGTAGAAACACGACTCGCAAAGAGAAGTTTTCCACAATCTTTTGAGCTGTATTAAAAGTTGCCTGCATGCAGGGCTTCGGCAAAAGCTTTGCCAATGTTAGATTTTGTATACCAAATAAATGGTGTAAGATCACATCGTTAAATCCTCCGTATATCAATCGGGACCAATAGAATAGACTAGTTTCGCGATGCCTCGCTCGTCAGTATTCGGCTAGGTACGAATTGATACACTGACGGTTCAATGATGTGTCTTAATATTTCGCACCTCAAGTACCGAGCTACAAAAATTCCATCTATTCTGATGACCAAGAAGTAGAAACACGACTCGAAAAGGGAAGTTTTCCACAATCTTTTGGGCTGTATTAAAAGTTGCCTGCATACAGGGCTTCGGTAAAAGCTTTGCCAATGCTACATTTTATATACCAAATAAATGGTGTAAGATCACATCGTTAAATCCTCCGTATATCAATGGGTACCAATAGAATAGACTAGTTTCGCGATGCCTCGCTCGTCAGTATTCGGCTAGGTACGAATTGATACACCGACGGTTCAATGATGTGTCTTAATATTTCGCACCTCAAGTGCCGAGCTACAAAAGTGCCATCTACTCTGATGACCAAGAAGTAGAAACACGCCTCGAAAAGAGAAGTTCTCCACAATCTTTTGAGCTCTATTAAAAGTTGCCTGCAAGCAGGGCTTCGGCAAAAGCTTTGCCAATGCTAGATTTTATATACCAAATAAATGGTGTAAGATCACATCGTTAAATCCTCCGGATATCAATGGGTACCAATAGAATAGACTAGTTTCGCGATGCCTCGCTCGTCAGTATTCGGCTAGGTACGAATTGATACACCGACGGTTCAATGATGTGTCTTAATATTTCGCACCTCAAGTGCCGAGCTACAAAAGTGCCATCTACTCTGATGACCAAGAAGTAGAAACACGACTCGAAAAGAGAAGTTTTCCACAATCTTTTGAGCTGTATTAAAAGTTGCCTGCATGCAGGGCTTTGGCAAAATCTTTGCCAATGCTAGATTTTATATACCAAATAAATGGTGTAAGATCACATCGTTAAATCCTACGTATATCAATGGGTACCAATAGAATAGACTAGTTTCGCGATGCCTCGCTCGTCAGTATTCGGCTAGGTACGAATTGATACACCGACGGTTCAATGATGTGTCTTAATATTGCGCACCTCAAGTGCCGAGCTACAAAAGTGCCATCTACTCTGATGACCAAGAAGTAGAAACACGACTCGAAAAGGGAAGTTTTCCACAATCTTTTGAGTTGTATTAAAAGTTGCCTGCATGCAGGGCTTCGGTAAAAGCTTTGCCAATGCTAGATTTTATATACCAAATATATGGTGTAAGATCACATCGTTAAATCCTCCGTATATCAATGGGTACCAATAGAATAGACCATTCGCGATGCCTCGCTCGTCAGTATTCGGCTAGGTACGAATTGATACACCGACGGTTCAATGATGTGTCTTAATATTTCGCACCTCAAGTGCCGAGCTACAAAAGTGCCATCTACTCTGATGACCAAGAAGTAGAAAGACGACTCGAAAAGAGAAGTTTTCCACAATCTTTTGAGCTGTATTAAAAGTTGCCTGCATGCAGGGCTTCGGCAAAAGTTTTGCCAATGTTAGATTTTGTATACCAAATAAATGGTGTAAGATCACATCGTTAAATCCTCCGTATATCAATGGGTACTAATAGAATAGACTAGTTTCGCGATGCCACGCTCGTCAGTATTTGGCTAGGTACGAATTGATACACTGACGGTTCAATGATGTGTCTTAATATTTCGCACCTCAAGTACCGAGCTACAAAAATTCCATCTACTCTGATGACCAAGAAGTAGAAACACGACTCGAAAAGAGAAGTTTTCCACAATCTTTTGAGCTGTATTAAAATTTGCCTGCATGCAGGGCTTCGGCAAAAGCTTTGCCAATGCTAGATTTTATAAACCAAATAAATGGTGTAAGATCACATCGTTAAATCCTCCGTATGTCAATGGGTACCAATAGAATAGACAAGTTTCGCGATGCCTCGCTCGTCAGTATTCGGCTAAGTACGAATTGATACACCGAGGATTCAATGATGTGTCTTAATATTTCGCACCTCAAGTGCCGGGCTACAAAAGTGTCATCAACTCTGATGACCAAGAAGTAGAAACACGACTCGAAAAGAGAAGTTTTCCACAATCTTTTGAGCTGTATTAAAAGTTGCCTGCATGCAGGGCTTCGGCAAAAGATTTGCCATGCTAGATTTTATATACCAAATAAATGGTGTAAGATCACATCGTTAAATCCTCCGTATATCAATGGGTACCAATAGAATAGACTAGTTTCTCGATGCCTCGCTCGTCAGTATTCGGCTAGGTACGAATTGATACACCGACGGTTCAATAATGTGTCTTAATATTTCGCACCTCAAGTGCCGAGCTACAAAAGTGCCATCTACACTGATGACCAAGAAGTAGAAACACGACTCGAAAAGAGAAGTTTTCCACAATCTTTTGAGCTGTATTAAAAGTTGCCTGCATGCAGGGCTTCGGCAAAAGCTTTGCCAATGCTAGATTTTATTTACCAAATAAATGGTGTAAGATCACATCGTTAAATCCTCCCTATATCAATGGGTACCAATAGAATAGACTAGTTTCGCGATGCCTCGCTCGTCAGTATTCGGCTAGGTACGAATTGATACACCGACGGTTCAATGATGTGTCTTAATATTTCGCACCTCAAGTGCCGAGCTACAAAAGTGCCGTCTACTCTGATGGCCAAGAAGTAGAAACACGACTCGAAAAGGGAAGTTTTCCACAATCTTTTGAGCTGTATTAAAAGTTGCCTGCATGCAGGGCTTCGGCAAAAGCTTTGCCAATGTTAGATTTTGTATACCAAATAAATGGTGTAAGATCACATCGTTAAATCCTCCGTATATCAATGGGTACCAATAGAATAGACTAGTTTCGCGATGCCGCGCTCGTCAGTATTCGGCTAGGTACGAATTGATACACTGACGCTTCAATGATGTGTCTTAATATTTCGAACCTCAAGTACCGAGCTACAACAGTTCCATCTACTCTGATGACCAAGAAGTAGAAACACGACTCGAAAAGAGAAGTTTTCCACAATCTTTTGAGCTATATTAAAAGTTGCCTGCATGCAGGGCTTCGGCAAAAGCTTTGCCAATGCTAGATTTTATATACCAAATAAATGGTGTTAGATCACATCGTTAAATCCTCCGTATGTCAAAGGGTACCAATAGAATAGACAAGTTTCGCGATGCCTCGCTCGTCAGTATTCGGCTAAGTAGGAATTGATACACCGAGGGTTCAATGATGTGTCTTAATATTTCGCACCTCAAGTGCCGAGCTACAAAAGTGCCATCTACTCTGATGACCAAGAAGTAGAAACACGACTCGAAAAGGGAAGTTTTCCACAATCTTTGAGTTGTATTAAAAGTTGCCTGCATACAGGGCTTCGGTAAAAGCTTTGCCAATGCTAGATTTTATATACCAAATAAATGGTGTAAGATCACCTCGTTAAATCCTCCGTATATCAATGGGTACCAATAGAATAGACTAGTTTCGCGATGCCTCGCTCGTCAGTATTCGGCTAGGTACGAATTGATACACCGACGGTTCAATGATGTGTCTTAATATTTCGCACCTCAAGTGCCGAGCTACAAAAGTGCCATCTACTCTGATGACCAAGAAGTAGAAACACGACTCGAAAAGAGAAGTTTTCCACAATCTTTTGAGCTGTATTAAAAGTTGCCTGCATGCAGGGCTTCGGCAAAAGCTTTGCCAATGTTAGATTTTGTATACCAAATAAATGGTGTAAGATCACATCGTTAAATCCTCCGTATATCAATGGGTAACAATGCGAAACTAGTCTATTCTATTGGTACCCATTGATATACGGAGGATTTAACGATGTGATCTTACACCATTTATTTGGTATATAAAATCTAGCGTTGGCAAAGCTTTTACCGAAGCCCTGCATGCAGGCAACTTTTAATACAACTCAAAAGATTGTGGAAAACTTCCCTTTTCGAGTCGTGTTTCTACTTCTTGGTCATCAGAGTAGATGGCACTTTTGTAGCTCGGCACTTGAGGTGCGAAATATTAAGACACATCATTGAACCCTCGGTGTATCAATTCGTACTTAGCCGAATACTGACGAGCGAGGCATCGCGAAACTTGTCTATTCTATTGGTACCCTTTGACATACGGAGGATTTAACGATGTGATCTAACACCATTTATTTGGTATATAAAATCTAGCATTCGCAAAGCTTTTGCCGAAGCCCTGCATGCAGGCAACTTTTAATACAACTCAAAGATTGTGGAAAACTTCCCCTTTCGAGTCGTGTTTCTAATTCTTGGTCATCAGAGTAGATGGCACTTTTGTAGCTCGGCACTTGAGGTGCGAAATATTAAGACACATCATTGAACCCTCGGTGTATCAATTCCTACTTAGCCGAATACTGACGAGCGAGGCATCGCGAAACTTGTCTATTCTATTGGTACCCTTTGACATACGGAGGATTTAACGATGTGATCTAACACCATTTATTTGGTATATAAAATCTATTGATACACTGACGGTTCAATGATGTGTCTTAATATTTCGCACCTCAAGTACCGAGCTACAAAAATTCCATCTACTCTGATGACCAAGAAGTAGAAACACGACTCGAAAAGGGAAGTTTTCCACAATCTTTTGGGCTGTATTAAAAGTTGGCTGCATGCAGGGCTTCGGTAAAAGCTTTGCCAATGCTACATTTTATATTCCAAATAAATGGTGTAAGATCACATCGTTAAATCCTCCGTATATCAATGGGTACCAATAGAATAGACTAGTTTCGCGATGCCTCGCTCGTCAGTATTCGGCTAGGTACGAATTGATACACCGACGGTTCAATGATGTGTCTTGATATTTCGCACCTCAAGTGCCGAGCTACAAAAGTGCCATCTACTCTGATGACCAAGAAGTAGAATCTCGCCTCGAAAAGAGAAGTTTTCCACAATCTTTTGAGCTGTATTAAAAGTTGCCTGCAAGCAGGGCTTCGGCAAAAGCTTTGCTAATGCTAGATTTTGTATACCAAATAAATGGTGTAAGATCACATCGTTAAATCCTCCGTATATCAATGGGTACCAATAGAATAGACTAGTTTCGCGATGCCTCGCTCTTCAGTATTCGGCAAGGTACGAATTGATACACTGACGGTTCAATGATGTGTCTTAATATTTCGCACCTCAAGTGCCGAGCTACAAAAGTTCCATCTACTCTGATGACCAAGAAGTAGAAACACGACTCGAAAAGAGAAGTTTTCCACAATCTTTTGAGCTGTATTAAAAGATGCCTGCATGCAGGGCTTCGGCAAAAGCTTTGACAATGCTAGATTTTATATACCAAATAAATGGTGTAAGATCACATCGTTAAATCCTCCGGATATCAATGGGTACCAATAGAATAGACTAGTTTCGCGATGCCTCGCTCGTCAGTATTCGGCTAGGTACGAATTGATACACCGACGGTTCAATGATGTGTCTTAATATTTCGCACCTCAAGTGCCGAGCTACAAAAGTGCCATCTACTCTGATGACCAAGAAGTAGAAACACGACTCGAAAAGAGAAGTTTTCTACAATCTTTTGAGCTCTATTAAAAGTTGCCTGCATGCAGGGCTTCGGCAAAAGCTTTGCCAATGCTAGATTTTATATACCAAATAAATGCTGTAAGATCACATCGTTAAATCCTACGTATATCAATGGGTACCAATAGAATAGACTAGTTTCGCGATGCCTCGCTCGTCAGTATTCGGCTAGGTACGAATTGATACACCGACGGTTCAATGATGTGTCTTAATATTGCGCACCTCAGGTGCCGAGCTACAAAAGTGCCATCTACTCTGGTGACCAAGAAGTAGAAACACGACTCGAAAGGGGAAGTTTTCCACAATCTTTTGAGTTGTATTAAAAGTTGCCTGCATGCAGGGCTTCGGCAAAAGCTTTGCGAATGCTAGATTTTATATACCAAATAAATGGTGTAAGATCACATCGTTAAATCCTCCGTATATCAATGGGTACCAATAGAATAGACTAGTTTCGCGATGCCTCGCTCGTCAGTATTCGGCTAGGTACGAATTGATACACCGACGGTTCAATGATGTGTCTTAATATTTCGCACCTCAAGTGCCGAGCTACAAAAGTGCCATCTACTCTGATGACCAAGAAGTAGAAACACGACTCGAAAAGAGAAGTTTTCCACAATCTTTTGAGCTGTATTAAAAGTTGCCTGCATGCAGGGCTTCGGCAAAAGCTTTGCCAATGTTAGATTTTGTATACCAAATAAATGGTGTAAGATCACATCGTTAAATCCTCCGTATATCAATGGGTACCAATTGAATAGACTAGTTTCGCGATGCCTCGCTCGTCAGTATTCGGCTAGGTACGAATTGATACACTGACGGTTCAATGATGTGTCTTAATACTTCGCACCTCAAGTACCGAGCTACAAATATTCCATCTACTCTGATGACCAAGAAGTAGAAACACGACTCGAAAAGGGAAGTTTTCCACAATCTTTTGGGCTGTATTAAAAGTTGCCTGCGTGCAGGGCTTCGGTAAAAGCTTTGCCAATGCTACATTTTATATACCAAATAAATGGTGTAAGATCACATCGTTAAATCCTCCGTATATCAATGGGTACCAATAGAATAGACTAGTTTCGCGATGCCTCGCTCTTCAGTATTCGGCTAGGTACGAATTGATACACTGACGGTTCAATGATGTGTCTTAATATTTCGCACCTCAAGTGCCGAGCTACAAAAGTTCCATCTACTCTGATGACCAAGAAGTAGAAACACGACTCGAAAAGAGAAGTTTTCCACAATCTTTTGAGCTGTATTAAAAGATGCCTGCATGCAGGGCTTCGGCAAAAGCTTTGCCAATGCTAGATTTTATATACCAAATAAATGGTGTAAGATCACATCGTTAAATCCTCCGGATATCAATGGGTACCAATAGAATAGACTAGTTTCGCGATGCCTCGCTCGTCAGTATTCGGCTAGGTACGAATTGATACACCGACGGTTCAATGATGTGTCTTAATATTTCGCACCTCAAGTGCCGAGCTACAAAAGTGCCATCTACTCTGATGACCAAGAAGTAGAAACACGACTCGAAAAGAGAAGTTTTCTACAATCATTTGAGCTCTATTAAAAGTTGCCTGCATGCAGGGCTTCGGCAAAAGCTTTGCCAATGCTAGATTTTATATACCAAATAAATGCTCTAAGATCACATCGTTAAATCCTACGTATATCAATGGGTACCAATAGAATAGACTAGTTTCGCGATGTCTCGCTCGTCAGTATTCGGCTAGGTACGAATTGATACACCGACGGTTCAATGATGTGTCTTAATATTGCGCACCTCAAGTGCCGAGCTACAAAAGTGCCATCTACTCTGATGACCAAGAAGTAGAAACACGACTCGAAAGGGGAAGTTTTCCACAATCTTTTGAGTTGTATTAAAAGTTGCCTGCATGCAGGGCTTCGGCAAAAGCTTTGCGAATGCTAGATTTTATATACCAAATAAATGGTGTAAGATCACATCGTTAAATCCTCCGTATGTCAATGGGTACCAATAGAATAGACAAGTTTCGCGATGCCTCGCTCGTCAGTATTCGGCTAAGTACGAATAGATACACCGAGGGTTCAATGATGTGTCTTAATATTTCGCACCTCAAGTGCCGGGCTACAAAAGTGCCATCTACTCTGATGACCAAGAAGTAGAACCACGACTCGAAAAGAGAAGTTTTCCACAATCTTTTGAGATGTATTAAAAGTTGCCTGCATGCAGGGCTTCGGCAAAAGTTTTGCCATGCTAGATTTTATATACCAAATAAATGGTGTAAGATCACATCGTTAAATCCTCCGTATATCAATGGGTACCAATAGAATAGACTAGTTTCGCGATGCCTCGCTCGTCAGTATTCGGCTAGGTACGAATTGATACACCGACGGTTCAATGATGTGTCTTAATATTTCGCACCTCAAGTGCCGAGCTACAAAAGTGCCATCTACTCTGATGACCAAGAAGTAGAAACACGACTCGAAAAGAGAAGTTTTCCACAATCTTTTGAGCTGTATTAAAAGTTGCCTGCATGCAGGGCTTCGGCAAAAGCTTTGCCAATGCTAGATTTTATATACCAATTAAATGGTGTAAGATCACATCGTTAAATCCTCCGTATATCAATGGGTACCAATAGAATAGACTAGTTTCGCGATGCCTCGCTCGTCAGTATTCGGCTAGGTACGAATTGATACACCGACGGTTCAATGATGTGTCTTAATATTTCGCACCTCAAGTGCCGAGCTACAAAAGTGTCGTCTACTCTGATGACCAAGAAGTAGAAACACGACTCGAAAAGAGAAGTTTTCCACAATCTTTTGAGCTCTTTGCCTGCATGCAGGGCTTCGGCAAAAGCTTTACCAATGTTAGATTTTGTATACCAAATAAATGGTGTAAGATCACATCGTTAACTCCTCCGTATATCAATGGGTACCAATTGAATAGACTAGTTTCGCGATGCCTCGCTCCTCAGTATTCGGCTAGGTACGAATTGATACACTGACGGTTCAATGATGTGTCTTAATATTTCGCACCTCAAGTACCGAGCTACAAAAGTTCCATCTACTCTGATGACCAAGAAGTAGAAACACGACTCGAAAAGAGAAGTTTTCCACAATCTTTTGAGCTCTATTAAAAGTTGCCTGCATGCAGGGCTTCGGCAAAAGCTTTGCCAATGCTAGATTTTATATACCAAATAAATGGTGTAAGATCACATCGTTAAATCCTCCGTATGTCAATGGGTACCAATAGAATAGACAAGTTTCGCGATGCCTCGCTCGTCAGTATTCGGCTAAGTACGAATTGATACACCGAGGGTTCAATGATGTGTCTTAATATTTCGCACCTCAAGTGCCGAGCTACAAAAGTGCCATCTACTCTGATGACCAAGAAGTAGAAACACGACTCGAAAAGAGAAGTTTTCCACAATCTTTTGAGCTGTATTAAAAGTTGCCTGGATGCAGGGCTTCGGCAAAAGCTTTGCCATGCTAGATTTTATATACCAAATAAATGGTGTAAGATCACATCGTTAAATCCTCCGTATATCAATGGGTACCAATAGAATAGACTAGTTTCACGATGCCTCGCTCGTCAGTATTCGGCTAGGTACGAATTGTTACACCGACGGTTCAATGATGTGTCTTAATATTTCGCACCTCAAATGCCGAGCTACAAAAGTGCCATCTACTCTGATGACCAACAAGTAGAAACACGACTCGAAAAGGGAAGTTTTCCACAATCTTTTGAGTTGTATTAAAAGTTGCCTGCATGCAGGGCTTCGGTAAAAGCTTTGCCAATGCTAGATTTTATAAACCAAATAAATGGTGTAAGATCACATCGTTAAATCTTCCGTATATCAATGGGTACCAATAGAATAGACTAGTTTCGCGATGCCTCGCTCGTCAGTATTCGGCTAGGTACGAATTGATACACCGACGGTTCAATAATGTGTCTTAATATTTCGCACCTCAAGTGCCGAGCTACAAAAGTGCCATCTACACTGATGACCAAGAAGTAGAAACACGACTCGAAAAGAGAAGTTTTCCACAATCTTTTGAGCTGTATTAAAAGTTGCCTGCATGCAGGGCTTCGGCAAAAACTTTGCCAATGCTAGATTTTATATACCAAATAAATGGTGTAAGATCACATCGTTAAATCCTCCGTATATCAATGGGTACCAATAGAATAGACTAGTTTCGCGATGCCTCGCTCGTCAGTATTCGGCTAGGTACGAATTGATACACCGACGGTTCAATGATGTGTCTTAATATTTCGCACCTCAAGTGCCGAGCTACAAAAGTGCCGTCTACTCTAATGACCAAGAGGTAGAAACACGACTCGAAAAGGGAAGTTTTCCACAATCTTTTGAGCTGTATTAAAAGTTGCCTGCATGCAGGGCTTCGGCAAAAGCTTTGCCAATGTTAGATTTTGTATACCAAATAAATGGTGTAAGATCACATCGTTAAATCCTCCGTATGTCAATGGGTACCAATAGAATAGACAAGTTTCGCGATGCCTCGCTCGTCAGTATTCGGCTAAGTACGAATTGATACACCGAGGGTTCAATGATGTGTCTTAATATTTCGCACCTCAAGTGCCGAGCTACAAAAGTGCCATCTACTCTGATGACCAAGAAGTAGAAACACGACTCGAAAAGAGAAGTTTTCCACAATCTTTTGAGCTGTATTAAAAGTTGCCTGCATGCAGGGCTTCGGCAAAAGCTTTGCCATGCTAGATTTTATATACCAAATAAATGGTGTAAGATCACATCGTTAAATCCTCCGTATATCAATGGGTACCAATAGAATAGACTAGTTTCACGATGCCTCGCTCGTCAGTATTCGGCTAGGTACGAATTGATACACCGACGGTTCAATGATGTGTCTTAATATTTCGCACCTCAAGTGCCGAGCTACAAAAGTGCCATCTACTCTGATGACCAACAAGTAGAAACACGACTCAAAAAGGGAAGTTTTCCACAATCTTTTGAGTTGTATTAAAAGTTGCCTGCATGCAGGGCTTCGGTAAAAGCTTTGCCAATGCTAGATTTTATAAACCAAATAAATGGTGTAAGATCACATCGTTAAATCTTCCGTATATCAATGGGTACCAATAGAATAGACTAGTTTCGCGATGCCTCGCTCGTCAGTATTCGGCTAGGTACGAATTGATACACCGACGGTTCAATAATGTGTCTTAATATTTCGCACCTCAAGTGCCGAGCTACAAAAGTGCCATCTACACTGATGACCAAGAAGTAGAAACACGACTCGAAAAGAGAAGTTTTCCACAATCTTTTGAGCTGTATTAAAAGTTGCCTGCATGCAGGGCTTCGGCAAAAACTTTGCCAATGCTAGATTTTATATACCAAATAAATGGTGTAAGATCACATCGTTAAATCCTCCGTATATCAATGGGTACCAATAGAATAGACTAGTTTCGCGATGCCTCGCTCGTCAGTATTCGGCTAGGTACGAATTGATACACCGACGGTTCAATGATGTGTCTTAATATTTCGCACCTCAAGTGCCGAGCTACAAAAGTGCCGTCTACTCTAATGACCAAGAGGTAGAAACACGACTCGAAAAGGGAAGTTTTCCACAATCTTTTGAGCTGTATTAAAAGTTGCCTGCATGCAGGGCTTCGGCAAAAGCTTTGCCAATGTTAGATTTTGTATACCAAATAAATGGTGTAAGATCACATCGTTAAATCCTCCGTATATCAATGGGTACCAATAGAATAGACTAGTTTCGCGATGCCTCGCTCGTCAGTATTCGGCTAGGTACGAATTGATACACTGACGGTTCAATGATGTGTCTTAATATTTCGCACCTCAAGTGCCTAGCTACAAAAGTGCCATCTACTCTGATGACCAAGAAGTAGAAACACGACTCGAAAAGGGAAGTTTTCCACAATATTTTGAGCTGTATTAAAAGTTACCTGCATGCAGGGCTTCGGCAAAAGCTTTGCCAATGCTAGATTTTGTATACCAAATAAATGGTGTAAGATCACATCGTTAAATCCTCCGTATATCAATGGGTGCCAATAGAATAGACAAGTTTCGCGATGCCTCGCTCGTCAGTATTCGGCTAGGTACGAACTGATACACTGACGGTTCAATGATGTGTCTTAATATTTCGCACCTCAAGTGCCGAGCTACAAAAGTTCCATCTACTCTGATGACCAAGAAGTAGAAACACGACTCGAAAAGGGAAGTTTTCCACAATCTTTTGAGCTGTATTAAAAGATGCCTGCATGCAGGGCTTCGGCAAAAGCTTTGCCAATGCTAGATTTTATATACCAAATAAATGGTGTAAGATCACATCGTTAAATCCTCCGTATATCAATGGGTACCAATAGAATAGACTAGTTTCGCGATGCCTCGCTCTTCAGTATTCGGCTAGGTACGAATTGATACACCGACGGTTCAATGATGTGTCTTAATATTTCGCACCTCAAGTGCCGAGCTACAAAAGTGCCATCTACTCTGATGACCAAGAAGTAGAAACACGACTCGAAAAGAGAAGTTTTCCACAATCTTTTGAGCTGTATTAAAAGTTGCCTGCATGCAGGGCTTCGGCAAAAGCTTTGCCAAAGCTAGATTTTATATACCAAATAAATGGTGTAAGATCACATCGTTAAATCCTACGTATATCACTGGGTACCAATAGAATAGACTAGTTTCGCGATGCCTCGCTCGTCAGTATTCCGCTAGGTACGAATTGATACACCGACGGTTCAATGATGTGTCTTAATATTTCGCACCTCAAGTGCCTAGCTACAAAAGTGCCATCTACTCTGATGACCAAGAAGTAGAAACACGACTCGAAAAGGGAAGTTTTCCACAATCTTTTGGGCTGTATTAAAAGTTGCCTGCATGCAGGGCTTCGGCAAAAGCTTTGCCAATGTTAGATTTTTTATACCAAATAAATGGTGTAAGATCACATCGTTAAATCCTCCGTATATCAATGGGTACCAATTGAATAGACTAGTTTCGCGATGCCTCGCTCGTCAGTATTCGGCTAGGTACGAATTGATACACTGACGGTTCAATGATGTGTCTTAATATTTCGCACCTCAAGTACCGAGCTACAAATATTCCATCTACTCTGATGACCAAGAAGTAGAAACACGACTCGAAAAGGGAAGTTTTCCACAATCTTTTGGGCTGTATTAAAAGTTGCCTGCGTGCAGGGCTTCGGTAAAAGCTTTGCCAATGCTACATTTTATATACCAAATAAATGGTGTAAGATCACATCGTTAAATCCTCCGTATATCAATGGGTACCAATAGAATAGACTAGTTTCGCGATGCCTCGCTCGTCAGTATTCGGCTAGGTACGAATTGATACACCGACGGTTTAATGATGTGTCTTAATATTTCGCACCTCAAGTGCCGAGCTACAAAAGTGCCATCTACTCTGATGACCAAGAAGTAGAAACACGCCTCGAAAAGAGAAGTTTTCCACAATCTTTTGAGCTGTATTAAAAGTTGCCTGCAAGCAGGGCTTCGGCAAAAGCTTTGCCAATGCTAGATTTTGTATACCAAATAAATGGTGTAAGATCACATCGTTAAATCCTCCGTATATCAATGGGTACCAATAGAATAGACTAGTTTCGCGATGCCTCGCTCTTCAGTATTCGGCTAGGTACGAATTGATACACTGACGGTTCTGTGATGGTACACGACAACCCTCACGGAATTTTCCTAATTTATTTGTTATAAGAATAAGGTCAATATTATAGTTGCAATTTGTATAATTTATTACGATAGTAGCAAAGTTCAAAGTATTCAACTCATTCGCAAGACTGCAAACACAGCACACGTCATTATTGAAATACGTATAGCATAACCATATATGGTAATACATATGGGCATTGTTTTTAATATAATAAGATATAAGTGGGAAGGTCGAGTACCTGAGACATTCATTGTTGTATCAGTGTGTTCGCTGAACTCTGCTGGCGCGTGGTCAGGGGATATAGTTACCGAGATATGGGTCACCTTGACCTATCCTAACTATAATGTCGGTCGACGTAGTTGTAACTGTACCTTTAACCTTGTAAGAATAAAGATATGTAAAAGGTTTAAGTTTGTTTGTTCGGGAGTGTCTTCGTCCAGCAACCCCCAACATCACATGGCGACCCGTGCCTTAAGTTAAAGAATGGAGTTTTCTGGTTCGCATATAGATTGAGGTATGCAGCTCTACACGTAAGATGGGAAACAACCAGAATAAAGAAAAAGAGGAACAGATCTTCATAAACCAAGCAGGCAACAGCGGAGGTGTGACAGCTGAAACCGGCGAAAACGAGAAGCTATCAATCCCTGGAGTTTTGGGAATTGTATCGTTCAGCCTGGCCATAATCATCGTCGGATGGCTACTGTATCGACGATGGAAGAAGCAGCTTCGACGCCACATCCGACAGGAAGTATCTAAATCAATGGAGATGCTGAGGTTAGACGCCCAGAATCCAGGACCAAATGCATAGACACGTGAACCCATATTCGTGAGTAATTTTTCTTTTTAATACAATACAGTTTAACTGCTTATGAAGTAAGTTTGATGACTATTTTTTTTATTTTCATATTGAAATTTTGATTTTTTTTTATTATATAATTACTCACTTACTTATTTACTGACACTTTAAATATTGACGGTTATCCAATATTATTGATCCTTTTATTTTACTTACATTTATGTTTTATTATATTATTTTATATGTTACATTTTGTTATATTTGATAAACTTAACGGCAATGATAAGCTTTACGAAGTAATTGAGACTTCGAGACACTAGGCCATATACTATTGAGTAACGTAGTCAGGCCAAGCCGAATTTATGTTCGAGGAAAGATTTCAACGTATTCTGGAAGATATAACTATATTAAATAGGAATCTCACAAAAGACACTATAGAACGAAGGAAAAATAAGCTAATCACAGATAAATGGGTGGAAAAACTCAGGACTATCACGGAACAGTTTAGGACGGTGCATAAAATATACAAAGGTGACAGCTGTAAGGCAGCAGAAGACAAATTCATTGCAGATATTATTGCAAAAATTGGAGAAAAGATCGGAAAAGTCCAAACAGAACTACGGAAAAGACAAGTTGAACATAACAACGACAAGATGGGAGAGAAATTCGAACTGAAAACAGCAGGGAACCTGATCCCTCACATAGGAAACACCGAAGAATCAATTAGAGCATTCATAGACGCAATTGAACTGTACGATGAATTTTTAGATGATGAAGGAAAACCGCAACTAACAAAGTACCTGTTGAAGGTGAAACTAACGCAAGCAGCAAAATTACGACTGAAGACCACTTACAACTCAAACGCGGCACTAATAACCGATATTAAAGAAAAGTTTCTAGTAAAACAATCTATCCCTGTTCTGTCAGCGGAGATCAACTCAGCGAAACAAGAGAATAGGTCAATAGAAAAATTTGGAAGAAGTTTAGAGGAGCTCATGGCTAAATTAACAATAGCACAAGCAGAGGGAAACAGAGATGCAGAAGAAGTGCTGGCCAAAGTAAACGAAAAAATTGCAATAAGCGTGTTTACTAACGGTTTAAAAAATGACAAGATAAAGACAATTTTGAAAGCCAAGAACTTTAGCACTTTAGCGGAAGCGATAACAAGCGCAAAGAACGAAGAATCGCTAACTCGAACGGAAACTGCAGGAATGTACCACATGAATAAAACATATAGAGGCGGAAGAAGAAATACAACAAACGGATACAAAAATAGTTTTGACAGGAGAAAAGAAGGTAACAAGACATATAATAATAGAAATACAAATGGAAACGAAGTAAGACAATATCATAACAGAGGTAGGTCTCAAAGAAACAGAGGAGCAGGACATGGTCATCGAGGGAGAAATAATAATTGGTCGCAAGGTAGAAACCCCAGCAACAGAAATTCACCAGGAGCATATTTCGCAACAGAGGAGCAGCCCCGCCAAGAGCAACCACACACAAGCACAATACAAGAAGTAGATTTTTTTCGTGGCCCATCAAATGGAGGCAGATAATTCCACAGCAAGTGGATTAAATTATATTAATGTTTATTACAGAGGAAAACGCAAAAAACTATTAATTGACACTGGCGCAACAGTCAGCGTTTTATTTGAAGAATGTTTAGATAAAAACTACACCGACATAAACAAAACCCGACGTATTAGCTTGCGAGGTGTTACCGGGAAAACTATATATACAAGGGGAACCTTATTGTGTGACCTTGAAATATTAGATAACTCAGAGAAGATAACGTTGACACAGGAATTTGCAGTTATGAAGAGTTTCACAAATAAAGTCGATGGGGTTATTGGTAGCGATTTTTTATACCAATATTTTGCTACAATAGATTACGAATCCTTAAAATTATCGTTACATGTAGAAGGAATGAGAAGAGATTTTAAAATGCTATCTATGGGAGAAATTTATACGATAATAATACCTAGGAGATGTGAAAAATTATTTTTTTTCGAGATCGGGACACACTACGGAGATTTTGTAACTATACCACAGGAGATAGCGGAAGGAATTTTCTCGGCAGGAACAGTCTCAAAACCAGTCGACGGAAAAATACCAATAAGGATATTAAATATCAATGATAGAGAAATAATTGTTAAGAATTTTAGACCGAAGGTCGAAAGATTAGACAAGTTCGACGTTTTCCACATGGGAGAATCAAAACAATCGGTGAGTCGTGCCGAAAGACTTTTGAATATAATAAACACAAAAAATTTATCGCTAGAGGAAAAAAGAGCAATAGAAAAAATATGTGTAAAATATTCCGATGTGTTTTTCTTAGAAAACGATCCATGCACAACGACGGACGTATACAAAGCAAAAATAAAATTGCAAAAAGGAGTATCACCTGCTTATACAAAACCGTATAGATTACCACACGGACAAAAAACGGAAATAAATAGACAAGTAGACAAAATGTTAAAAGACGGGATTATTGAAAATGCAATATCAGAATTCTCATCTCCACTACTTATAGTGCCAAAGAAAAACGATGAAAATGGAAACAAGAAATGGAGAGTTGTGATAGATTACAGACAACTAAACAACAAAATTGAGAATGACAGATTTCCATTACCATGCATAGAAGAAATCCTAGACGCTTTATCAGGAGCAACATATTTTTCACATTTAGATTTATACCAAGGATATTACCAAATAGAACTCGATTCTAAGTCCAGACCGTACACAGCATTCGCAACCGATAGAGGTCAATATCAAATGACACGACTTCCGATGGGGTTAAAGACAAGCCCAGGATGTTTCTCACGAGCCATGACTATGGCAATGTCAGGTTTAAATTATGAAAACATGTTTATATATCTTGATGATTTGATAGTCTTTGGCAACAGTCTACAACAGCATAATCAGAATTTAGTGAAGGTATTAGAGAGACTAAGGAAAGTAAATCTGAAATTAAATCCAATTAAATGCGAGTTTATGAAAAAAGAACTATTATATTTAGGACACAAGATTTCGAATAAAGGTGTAGCACCAGATCCGGAAAAGATCACCGCATTGGAACAATATCCAATACCACAAAATGCAAAAGAAGCAAAAAGATTCGTAGCCTTTGCAAATTATTACAGAAAACATATCAATCATTTTGCAGAAATAGCCGCACCTCTAAATAGACTATCAAGGAAAAATGTAAAATTTGAGTGGACAACAGAATGCCAAAAAGCTTTTGAAAGCCTCAAGACGTCATTATCAAACCCCCCCGTAATGGAATTCCCAGATTTATCGGAGGAGAACACGTTTATTCTACGGACAGATGCATCTGGCATCGCACTAGGAGCAACTTTGTCAAACGGGAATGACAAACCGGTAGCATATGCCAGTAGAACACTTAATAAAGCGGAAATGAATTATCCTACGATAGAAAAAGAATTACTGGCAATAGTATGGAGCATTGCTAAATGGAGACATTACCTTCTACAGAAAGAATTTATTATTTTGACAGACCACCGACCATTGGTGTACCTATTTGGTATGACAAACCCTTCCAGCAGATTAACCAAATTTAGATTGAAGTTAGAAGAATACGACTTTACAATTAAATACGTGAAAGGAGCTGAAAATGTAACAGCTGACGCCTTATCACGAATAGAAGTTACATCAGAAGAACTAAAGCAACTAAATAAGGACTCAGAGAAAAGTATATTAGTGATGACGAGAGCACAAACGAAAAAGCAGGAGGAAATCACCGATTCGAAGAACGAATGGACTGATCAACCAGACGTAGTCGAATTGTTGAAATTCCCGAAAAGTGCGGTAGAGGTAAAACTGATAGACAAGGACGATTGCAAAACAATGAAGCTAGATTCGGCTGAAGAAAATACAAATAGTAGTATATTGTACAATGAAGAAGACGATATTATTTATCTGATTCGAGATTTTCGATCAACGTCTGCACTACGAGCGTCGTTGAGAAACTCGACATATCAAGAACCTCGATCAACGTCTGCGCTACGAGCATCGTTGAGAGCCTTGATTCAAATGTGCGCACAAAAGAATATAAAGGAACTAGTACTAGTAAAGAATAATAAGAATCAGCCAATTATTGAAGAGATAAGAAAGGATCCTAAAATATTTAAAGAAAGAGATATCAAAATATGTATAGTACAAGACAAACAGAATATAGCAGATGAAAAATTAAGAAGAATTATAATTAATGATTTTCACATGTTACCAACAGGAGGGCATGCCGGAATAAATAGAATGTACAAAAATATAAGGAAATATTATTTTTGGAATAGTTTACGAAAAGATATCGAGGAATTTGTGAAGAGATGCGACGATTGTCAAAGACATAAGCATTCTATCATAACCAAACAACCTCTAACTATCACATCGACTGCCACCTGCGCATTCGACACAATATTTATAGATCTAGTAGGACCATTTGAGATGGATGACAGTGGGAATAGATATATATTGACACTGCAATGTGAGCTAAGTAAATACATAGAAGGATATGTAATAAAGAACAAAGAAGCCGAAACAGTAGCCAAGGCATTGGTAGAAAATTTTATTCTGAGGTATGGAGTACCCAGAAAAATAGTCACAGACCAAGGCTCAGAGTTTATGGCAAGAACATTTAAGGAGACATGCTCATTATTGCAAATAGAGAAACTAAACTCAACAGCATATCACCACGAAACAATAGGAGCTTTGGAAAATACTCACAAACATTTAAATGCGTACCTTAGGATACAACTATCAAAATTCCCTACAAATTGGAGTACATGGGTGCAATATTTCTGTTTTTCGTATAACATTTCAGTACACTCAGCAACGGGTTATACTCCGTTCGAATTAGTGTTCGGAAAAATATGTAGACTGCCGACAAATGTTCAAAACGAAATAGAACCCCTGTATAATTTTGACGACTATCCCATGGAACTGAAATACAGACTACAAGTAGCCGCAAAGGAGGCCAGAGAAACACTAACACATACAAAACACAGCAAAAAAAAATATATGATGCCAAAACGAGTAAAATAACTTATAAACCAGGAGATAAGGTATTAATAAAAAAGGAGCCAAACACAAAACTTAACTGTTTGTTTTCGGGTCCATATACCGTAATTAAAGATGAAACGCCTAACGTAATTATTGAGAAAAAGGGTAAACAAGTAGTCATACATAAGAATAACGTTAAGCTGTATAATATATAAAAAGAATAAGTACTGAAAAGTGTTATAGTGTAAAAGTGTAATAATAGTCCACCATAAGACTTTTACTAGTATTTAAGGTTCAGTGTAAATATTTATATATCTCATTTTTTTTCTTTTCTCATTTTCTTTAATATGTTTGTTTAATTTTCTTATAAAGGAGAGACGTCAGTCAGCATAAATAATATAAAATAGAGATGAAAGGAAATTGTTACTGAAATTCCCTTTCATCTTTTCCCCGCCCAGAGAGATGTGATGGTACACGACAACCCTCACGGAATTTTCCTAATTTATTTGTTATAAGAATAAGGTCAATATTATAGTTGCAATTTGTATAATTTATTACGATAGTAGCAAAGTTCAAAGTATTCAACTCATTCGCAAGACTGCAAACACAGCACACGTCATTATTGAAATACGTATAGCATAACCATATATGGTAATACATATGGGCATTGTTTTTAATATAATAAGATATAAGTGGGAAGGTCGAGTACCTGAGACATTCATTGTTGTATCAGTGTGTTCGCTGAACTCTGCTGGCGCGTGGTCAGGGGATATAGTTACCGAGATATGGGTCACCTTGACCTATCCTAACTATAATGTCGGTCGACGTAGTTGTAACTGTACCTTTAACCTTGTAAGAATAAAGATATGTAAAAGGTTTAAGTTTGTTTGTTCGGGAGTGTCTTCGTCCAGCAACCCCCAACATCACAGGTTCAATGATGTGTCTTAATATTTCGCACCTCAAGTGCCGAGCTACAAAAGTTCCATCTACTCTGATGACCAAGAAGTAGAAACACGACTCGAAAAGAGAAGTTTTCCACAATCTTTTGAGCTGTATTAAAAGATGCCTGCATGCAGGGCTTCGGCAAAAGCTTTGCCAATGCTAGATTTTATATACCAAATAAATGGTGTAAGATCACATCGTTAAATCCTCCGGATATCAATGGGTACCAATAGAATAGACTAGTTTCGCGATGCCTCGCTCGTCAGTATTCGGCTAGGTACGAATTGATACACCGACGGTTCAATGATGTGTCTTAATATTTCGCACCTCAAGTGCCGAGCTACAAAAGTGCCATCTACTCTGATGACCAAGAAGTAGAAACACGACTCGAAAAGAGAAGTTTTCTACAATCATTTGAGCTCTATTAAAAGTTGCCTGCATGCAGGGCTTCGGCAAAAGCTTTGCCAATGCTAGATTTTATATACCAAATAAATGCTGTAAGATCACATCGTTAAAACCTACGTATATCAATGGGTACCAATAGAATAGACTAGTTTCGCGATGTCTCGCTCGTCAGTATTCGGCTAGGTACGAATTGATACACCGACGGTTCAATGATGTGTCTTAATATTGCGCACCTCAAGTGCCGAGCTACAAAAGTGCCATCTACTCTGATGACCAAGAAGTAGAAACACGACTCGAAAGGGGAAGTTTTCCACAATCTTTTGAGTTGTATTAAAAGTTGCCTGCATGCAGGGCTTCGGCAAAAGCTTTGCGAATGCTAGATTTTATATACCAAATAAATGGTGTAAGATCACATCGTTAAATCCTCCGTATGTCAATGGGTACCAATAGAATAGACAAGTTTCGCGATGCCTCGCTCGTCAGTATTCGGCTAAGTACGAATTGATACACCGAGGGTTCAATGATGTGTCTTAATATTTCGCACCTCAAGTGCCGGGCTACAAAAGTGCCATCTACTCTGATGACCAAGAAGTAGAACCACGACTCGAAAAGAGAAGTTTTCCACAATCTTTTGAGCTGTATTAAAAGTTGCCTGCATGCAGGGCTTCGGCAAAAGTTTTGCCATGCTAGATTTTATATACCAAATAAATGGTGTAAGATCACATCGTTAAATCCTCCGTATATCAATGGGTACCAATAGAATAGACTAGTTTCGCGATGCCTCGCTCGTCAGGGTTCGGCTAGGTACGAATTGATACACCGACGGTTCAATGATGTGTCTTAATATTTCGCACCTCAAGTGCCGAGCTACAAAAGTGCCATCTACTCTGATGACCAAGAAGTAGAAACACGACTCGAAAAGAGAAGTTTTCCACAATCTTTTGAGCTGTATTAAAAGTTGCCTGCATGCAGGGCTTCGGCAAAAGCTTTGCCAATGCTAGATTTTATATACCAAATAAATGGTGTAAGATCACATCGTTAAATCCTCCGTATATCAATGGGTACCAATAGAATAGACTAGTTTCGCGATGCCTCGCTCGTCAGTATTCGGCTAGGTACGAATTGATACACCGACGGTTCAATGATGTGTCTTAATATTTCGCACCTCAAGTGCCGAGCTACAAAAGTGTCGTCTACTCTGATGACCAAGAAGTAGAAACACGACTCGAAAAGAGAAGTTTTCCACAATCTTTTGAGCTCTATTAAAAGTTGCCTGCATGCAGGGCTTCGGCAAAAGCTTTACCAATGTTAGATTTTGTATACCAAATAAATGGTGTAAGATCACATCGTTAACTCCTCCGTATATCAATGGGTACCAATAGAATAGACTAGTTTCGCGATGCCTCGCTCCTCAGTATTCGGCTAGGTACGAATTGATACACTGACGGTTCAATGATGTGTCTTAATATTTCGCACCTCAAGTACCGAGCTACAAAAGTTCCATCTACTCTGATGACCAAGAAGTAGAAACACGACTCGAAAAGAGAAGTTTTCCACAATCTTTTGAGCTCTATTAAAAGTTGCCTGCATGCAGGGCTTCGGCAAAAGCTTTGCCAATGCTAGATTTTATATACCAAATAAATGGTGTAAGATCACATCGTTAAATCCTCCGTATGTCAATGGGTACCAATAGAATAGACAAGTTTCGCGATGCCTCGCTCGTCAGTATTCGGCTAAGTACGAATTGATACACCGAGGGTTCAATGATGTGTCTTAATATTTCGCACCTCAAGTGCCGAGCTACAAAAGTGCCATCTACTCTGATGACCAAGAAGTAGAAACACGACTCGAAAAGAGAAGTTTTCCACAATCTTTTGAGCTGTATTAAAAGTTGCCTGCATGCAGGGCTTCGGCAAAAGCTTTGCCATGCTAGATTTTATATACCAAATAAATGGTGTAAGATCACATCGTTAAATCCTCCGTATATCAATGGGTACCAATAGAATAGCCTAGTTTCACGATGCCTCGCTCGTCAGTATTCGGCTAGGTACGAATTGATACACCGACGGTTCAATGATGTGTCTTAATATTTCGCACCTCAAGTGCCGAGCTACAAAAGTGCCATCTACTCTGATGACCAACAAGTAGAAACACGACTCGAAAAGGGAAGTTTTCCACAATCTTTTGAGTTGTATTAAAAGTTGCCTGCATGCAGGGCTTCGGTAAAAACTTTGCCAATGCTAGATTTTATAAACCAAATAAATGGTGTAAGATCACATCGTTAAATCTTCCGTATATCAATGGGTACCAATAGAATAGACTAGTTTCGCGATGCTTCGCTCGTCAGTATTCGGCTAGGTACGAATTGATACACCGACGGTTCAATAATGTGTCTTAATATTTCGCACCTCAAGTGCCGCGCTACAAAAGTGCCATCTACACTGATGACCAAGAAGTAGAAACACGACTCGAAAAGAGAAGTTTTCCACAATCTTTTGAGCTGTATTAAAAGTTGCCTGCATGCAGGGCTTCGGCAAAAGCTTTGCCAATGTTAGATTTTGTATACCAAATAAATGGTGTAAGATCACATCGTTAAATCCTCCGTATATCAATGGGTACCAATAGAATAGACTAGTTTCGCGATGCCTCGCTCGTCAGTATTCGGCTAGGTACGAATTGATACACCGACGGTTCAATGATGTGTCTTAATATTTCGCACCTCAAGTGCCGAGCTACAAAAGTGCCGTCTACTCTAATGACCAAGAAGTAGAAACACGACTCGAAAAGGGAAGTTTTCCACAATCTTTTGAGCTGTATTAAAAGTTGCCTGCATGCAGGGCTTCGGCAAAAGCTTTGCCAATGTTAGATTTTGTATACCAAATAAATGGTGTAAGATCACATCGTTAAATCCTCCGTATATCAATGGGTACCAATAGAATAGACTAGTTTCGCGATGCCTCGCTCGTCAGTATTCAGCTAGGTACGAATTGATACACTGACGGTTCAATGATGTGTCTTAATATTTCGCACCTCAAGTGCCGAGCTACAAAAGTGCCATCTACTCTGATGACCAAGAAGTAGAAACACGACTCGAAAAGAGAAGTTTTCCACAATCTTTTGAGCTGTATTAAAAGTTACCTGCATGCAGGGCTTCGGCAAAAGCTTTGCCAATGCTAGATTTTGTATACCAAATAAATGGTGTAAGATCACATCGTTAAATCCTCCGTATATCAATGGGTGCCAATAGAATAGACTAGTTTCGCGATGCCTCGCTCGTCAGTATTCGGCTAGGTACGAATTGATACACTGACGGTTCAATGATGTGTCTTAATATTTCGCACCTCAAGTGCCGAGCTACAAAAGTTCCATCTACTCTGATGACCAAGAAGTAGAAACACGACTCGAAAAGGGAAGTTTTCCACAATCTTTTGAGCTGTATTAAAAGATGCCTGCATGCAGGGCTTCGGCAAAAGCTTTGCCAATGCTAGATTTTATATACCAAATAAATGGTGTAAGATCACATCGTTAAATCCTCCGTATATCAATGGGTACCAATAGAATAGACTAGTTTCGCGATGCCTCGCTCTTCAGTATTCGGCTAGGTACGAATTGATACACCGACGGTTCAATGATGTGTCTTAATATTTCGCACCTCAAGTGCCGAGCTACAAAAGTGCCATCTACTCTGATGACCAAGAAGTAGAAACACGACTCGAAAAGAGAAGTTTTCCACAATCTTTTGAGCTGTATTAAAAGTTGCCTGCATGCAGGGCTTCGGCAAAAGCTTTGCCAAAGCTAGATTTTATATACCAAATAAATGGTGTAAGATCACATCGTTAAATCCTACGTATATCACTGGGTACCAATAGAATAGACTAGTTTCGCGATGCCTCGCTCGTCAGTATTCGGCTAAGTACGAATTGATACACCGAGGGTTCAATGATGTGTCTTAATATTTCGCACCTCAAGTGCCGAGCTACAAAAGTGCCATCTACTCTGATGACCAAGAAGTAGAAACACGACTCGAAAAGAGAAGTTTTCCACAATCTTTTGAGCTGTATTAAAAGTTGCCTGCATGCAGGGCTTCGGCAAAAGCTTTGCCATGCTAGATTTTATATACCAAATAAATGGTGTAAGATCACATCGTTAAATCCTCCGTATATCAATGGGTACCAATAGAATAGACTAGTTTCACGATGCCTCGCTCGTCAGTATTCGGCTAGGTACGAATTGATACACCGACGGTTCAATGATGTGTCTTAATATTTCGCACCTCAAGTGCCGAGCTACAAAAGTGCCATCTACTCTGATGACCAACAAGTAGAAACACGACTCGAAAAGGGAAGTTTTCCACAATCTTTTGAGTTGTATTAAAAGTTGCCTGCATGCAGGGCTTCGGTAAAAACTTTGCCAATGCTAGATTTTATAAACCAAATAAATGGTGTAAGATCACATCGTTAAATCTTCCGTATATCAATGGGTACCAATAGAATAGACTAGTTTCGCGATGCTTCGCTCGTCAGTATTCGGCTAGGTACGAATTGATACACCGACGGTTCAATAATGTGTCTTAATATTTCGCACCTCAAGTGCCGAGCTACAAAAGTGCCATCTACACTGATGACCAAGAAGTAGAAACACGACTCGAAAAGAGAAGTTTTCCACAATCTTTTGAACTGTATTAAAAGTTGCCTGCATGCAGGGCTTCGGCAAAAACTTTGCCAATGCTAGATTTTATATACCAAATAAATGGTGTAAGATCACATCGTTAAATCCTCCGTATATCAATGGGTACCAATAGAATAGACTAGTTTCGCGATGCCTCGCTCGTCAGTATTCGGCTAGGTACGAATTGATACACCGACGGTTCAATGATGTGTCTTAATATTTCGCACCTCAAGTGCCGAGCTACAAAAGTGCCGTCTACTCTAATGACCAAGAAGTAGAAACACGACTCGAAAAGGGAAGTTTTCCACAATCTTTTGAGCTGTATTAAAAGTTGCCTGCATGCAGGGCTTCGGCAAAAGCTTTGCCAATGTTAGATTTTGTATACCAAATAAATGGTGTAAGATCACATCGTTAAATCCTCCGTATATCAATGGGTACCAATAGAATAGACTAGTTTCGCGATGCCTCGCTCGTCAGTATTCAGCTAGGTACGAATTGATACACTGACGGTTCAATGATGTGTCTTAATATTTCGCACCTCAAGTGCCGAGCTACAAAAGTGCCATCTACTCTGATGACCAAGAAGTAGAAACACGACTCGAAAAGAGAAGTTTTCCACAATCTTTTGAGCTGTATTAAAAGTTACCTGCATGCAGGGCTTCGGCAAAAGCTTTGCCAATGCTAGATTTTGTATACCAAATAAATGGTGTAAGATCACATCGTTAAATCCTCCGTATATCAATGGGTGCCAATAGAATAGACTAGTTTCGCGATGCCTCGCTCGTCAGTATTCGGCTAGGTACGAATTGATACACTGACGGGTCAATGATGTGTCTTAATATTTCGCACCTCAAGTGCCGAGCTACAAAAGTTCCATCTACTCTGATGACCAAGAAGTAGAAACACGACTCGAAAAGGGAAGTTTTCCACAATCTTTTGAGCTGTATTAAAAGATGCCTGCATGCAGGGCTTCGGCAAAAGCTTTGCCAATGCTAGATTTTATATACCAAATAAATGGTGTAAGATCACATCGTTAAATCTTCCGTATATCAATGGGTACCAATAGAATAGACTAGTTTCGCGATGCCTCGCTCTTCAGTATTCGGCTAGGTACGAATTGATACACCGACGGTTCAATGATGTGTCTTAATATTTCGCACCTCAAGTGCCGAGCTACAAAAGTGCCATCTACTCTGATGACCAAGAAGTAGAAACACGACTCGAAAAGAGAAGTTTTCCACAATCTTTTGAGCTGTATTAAAAGTTGCCTGCATGCAGGGCTTCGGCAAAAGCTTTGCCAAAGCTAGATTTTATATACCAAATAAATGGTGTAAGATCACATCGTTAAATCCTACGTATATCACTGGGTACCAATAGAATAGACTAGTTTCGCGATGCCTCGCTCGTCAGTATTCCGCTAGGTACGAATTGATACACCGACGGTTCAATGATGTGTCTTAATATTTCGCACCTCAAGTGCCTAGCTACAAAAGTGCCATCTACTCTGATGACCAAGAAGTAGAAACACGACTCGAAAAGGGAAGTTTTCCACAATCTTTTGGGCTGTATTAAAAGTTGCCTGCATGCAGGGCTTCGGTAAAAGCTTTGCCAATGCTACATTTTATATACCAAATAAATGGTGTAAGATCACATCGTTAAATCCTCCGTACATCAATGGGTACCAATAGAATAGACTAGTTTCGCGATGCCTCGCTCGTCAGTATTCGACTAGGTACGAATTGATACACCGACGGTTAAATGATGTGTCTTAATATTTCGCACCTCAAGTGCCGAGCTACAAAAGTGCCATCTACTCTGGTGACCAAGAAGTAGAAACACGCCTCGAAAAGAGAAGTTTTCCACAATCTTTTGAGCTGTATTAAAAGTTGCCTGCAAGCAGGGCTTCGGCAAAAGCTTTGCCAATGCTAGATTTTGTATACCAAATAAATGGTGTAAGATCACATCGTTAAATCCTCCGTATATCAATGGGTACCAATAGAATAGACTAGTTTCGCGATGCCTCGCTCTTCAGTATTCGGCTAGGTACGAATTGATACACTGACGGTTCAATGATGTGTCTTAATATTTCGCACCTCAAGTGCCGAGCTACAAAAGTTTAATTTACTCTGATGACCAAGAAGTAGAAACACGACTCGAAAAGAGAAGTTTTCCACAATCTTTTGAGCTGTATTAAAAGATGCCTGCATGCAGGGCTTCGGCAAAAGGTTTGCCAATGCTAGATTTTATATACCAAATAAATGGTGTAAGATCACATCGTTAAATCCTCCGGTTATCAATGGGTACCAATAGAATAGACTAGTTTCGCGATGCCTCGCTCGTCAGTATTCGGCTAGGTACGAATTGATACACCGACGGTTCAATGATGTGTCTTAATATTTCGCACCTCAAGTGCCGAGCTACAAAAGTGCCATCTACTCTGATGACCAAGAAGTAGAAACACGACTCGAAAAGGGAAGATTTCCACAATCTTTTGAGTTGTATTAAAAGTTGCCTGCATGCAGGGCTTCGGTAAAAGCTTTGCCAATGCTAGATTTTATATACCAAATAAATGGTGTAAGATCACATCGTTAAATCCTCCGTATATCAATGGGTACCAATAGAATAGACTAGTTTCGCGATGCCTCGCTCGTCAGTATTCGGCTAGGTACGAATTGATACACCGACGGTTCAATGATGTGTCTTAATATTTCGCACCTCAAGTGCCGAGCTACAAAAGTGCCATGTATTCTGATGACCAAGAAGTAGAAACACGACTCGCAAAGAGAAGTTTTCCACAATCTTTTGAGCTGTATTAAAAGTTTCCTGCATGCAGGGCTTCGGCAAAAGCTTTGCCAATGTTAGATTTTGTATACCAAATAAATGGTGTAAGATCACATCGTTAAATCCTCCGTATATCAATGGGTACCAATAGAATAGGCTAGTTTCGCGATGCCTCGCTCTTCAGTATTCGGCTAGGTACGAATTGATACACTGACGGTTCAATGATGTGCCTTAATATTTCGCACCTCAAGTACCGAGCTACAAAAATTCCATCTACTCTGATTACCAAGAAGTAGAAACACGACTCGAAAAGGGAAGTTATCCACAATCTTTTGGGCTGTATTAAAAGTTGCCTGCATGCAGGGCTTCGGTAAAAGCTTTGCCAATGCTACATTTTATATACCAAATAAATGGTGTAAGATCACATCGTTAAATCCTCCGTATATCAATGGGTACCAATAGAATAGACTAGTTTCGCGATGCCTCGCTCGTCAGTATTCGGCTAGGTACGAATTGATACACCGACGGCTCAATGATGTGTCTTAATATTTCGCACCTCAAGTGCCGAGCTACAAAAGTGCCATCTACTCTGATGACCAAGAAGTAGAAACACGCCTCGAAAATAGAAGTTTTCCACAATCTTTTGAGCTGTATTAAAAGTTGCCTGCAAGCAGGGCTTCGGCAAAAGCTTTGCCAATGCTAGATTTTATATACCAAATAAATGGTGTAAGATCACATCGTTAAATCCTCCGGATATCAATGGGTACCAATAGAATAGACTAGTTTCGCGATGCCTCGCTCGTCAGTATTCGGCTAGGTACGAATTGATACACCGACGGTTCAATGATGTGTCTTAATATTTCGCACCTCAAGTGCCGAGCTACAAAAGTGCCATCTACTCTGATGACCAAGAAGTAGAAACACGACTCGAAAAGAGAAGTTTTCCACAATCTTTTGAGCTGTATTCAAAGTTGCCTGCATGCAGGGCTTCGGCAAAATCTTTGCCAATGCTAGATTTTATATACCAAATAAATGGTGTAAGATCACATCGTTAAATCCTACGTATATCAATGGGTACCAATAGAATAGACTAGTTTCGCGATGCCTCGCTCGTCAGTATTCGGCTAGGTACGAATTGATACACCGACGGTTCAATGATGTGTCTTAATATTGCGCACCTCAAGTGCCGAGCTACAAAAGTGCCATCTACTCTGATGACCAAGAAGTAGAAACACGACTCGAAAAGGGAAGTTTTCCACAATCTTTTGAGCTGTATTAAAAGTTGCCTGCATGCAGGGCTTCGGTAAAAGCTTTGCCAATGCTAGATTTTATATACCAAATAAATGGTGTAAGATCACATCGTTAAATCCTCCGTATATCAATAGGTACCAATTGAATAGACTAGTTTCGCGATGCCTCGCTCGTCAGTATTCGGCTAGGTACGAATTGATACACCGACGGTTCAATGATGTGTCTTAATATTTCGCACCTCAAGTGCCGAGCTACAAAAGTGCCATCTACTCTGATGACCAAGAAGTAGAAAGACGACTCGAAAAGAGAAGTTTTCCACAATCTTTTGAGCTGTATTAAAAGTTGCCTGCATGCAGGGCTTCGGCAAAAGTTTTGCCAATGTTAGATTTTGTATACCAAATAAATGGTGTAAGATCACATCGTTAAATCCTCCGTATATCAATGGGTACCAATAGAATAGACTAGTTTCGCGATGCCACGCTCGTCAGTATTTGGCTAGGTACGAATTGATACACTGACGGTTCAATGATGTGTCTTAAAATTTCGCACCTCAAGTACCGAGCTACAAAAATTCCATCTACTCTGATGACCAAGAAGTAGAAACACGACTTGAAAAGAGAAGTTTTCCACAATCTTTTGAGCTGTATTAAAATTTGCCTGCATGCAGGGCTTCGGCAAAAACTTTGCCAATGCTAGATTTTATAAACCAAATAAATGGTGTAAGATCACATCGTTAAATCCTCCGTATGTCAATGGGTACCAATAGAATAGACAAGTTTCGCGATGCCTCGCTCGTCAGTATTCGGCAAAGTACGAATTGATACACCGAGGGTTCAATGATGTGTCTTAATATTTCGCACCTCAAGTGCCGGGCTACAAAAGTGTCATCAACTCTGATGACCAAGAAGTAGAAACACGACTCGAAAAGAGAAGTTTTCCACAATCTTTTGAGCTGTATTAAAAGTTGCCTGCATGCAGGGCTTCGGCAAAAGCTTTGCCATGCTAGATTTTATATACCAAATAAATGGTGTAAGATCACATCGTTAAATCCTCCGTATATCAATGGGTACCAATAGAATAGACTAGTTTCACCATGCCTCGCTCTTCAGTATTCGGCTAGGTACGAATTGATACACCGACGGTTCAATAATGTGTCTTAATATTTCGCACCTCAAGTGCCGAGCTACAAAAGTGCCATCTACACTGATGACCAAGAAGTAGAAACAGGACTCGAAAAGAGAAGTTTTCCACAATCTTTTGAGCTGTATTAAAAGTTGCCTGCATGCAGGGCTTTGGCAAAAGCTTTGCCAATGCTAGATTTTATATACCAAATAAATGGTGTAAGATCACATCGTTAAATCCTCCGTATATCAATGGGTACCAATAGAATAGACTAGTTTCGCGATGCCTCGCTCGTCAGTATTCGGCTAGGTACGAATTGATACACTGACGCTTCAATGATGTGTCTTAATATTTCGCACCTCAAGTACCGAGCTACAACAGTTCCATCTACTCTGATGACCAAGAAGTCGAAACACGACTCGAAAAGAGAAGTTTTCCACAATCTTTTGAGCTGTATTAAAAGTTGCCTGCATGCAGGGCTTCGGGAAAAATTTGCCAATGCTAGATTTTATATACCAAATAAATGGTGTAAGATCACATCGTTAAATCCTCCGTATATCAATGGGTACCAATAGAATAGACTAGTTTCGCGATGCCTCGCTCGTCAGTATTCGGCTAGGTACGAATTGATACACCGACGGTTCAATGATGTGTCTTAATATTTCGCACCTCAAGTGCCGAGCTACAAAAGTGCCGTCTACTCTGATGACCAAGAAGTAGAAACACGACTCGAAAAGAGAAGTTTTCCACAATCTTTTGAGCTGTATTAAAAGTTGCCTGCATGCAGGGCTTCGGCAAAAGCTTTGCCAATGTTAGATTTTGTATACCAAATAAATGGTGTAAGATCACATCGTTAAATCCTCCGTATATCAATGGGTACCAATAGAATAGACAAGTTTCGCGATGCCTCGCTCGTAAGTATTCGGCTAGGTACGAATTGATACACTGACGGTTCAATGATGTGTCTTAATATTTCGCACCTCAAGTACCGAGCTACAAATTTCCATCTACTCTGATGACCAAGAAGTAGAAACACGACTCGAAAAGAGAAGTTTTCCACAATCTTTTGAGCTGTATTAAAAGTTGCCTGCATGCAGGGCTTCGGCAAAAGCTTTGCCAATGCTAGATTTTATATACCAAATAAATGGTGTTAGATCACATCGTTAAATCCTCCGTATGTCAAAGGGTACCAATAGAATAGACAAGTTTCGCGATGCCTCGCTCGTCAGTATTCGGCTAAGTAGGAATTGATACACCGAGGGTTCAATGATGTGTCTTAATATTTCGCACCTCAAGTGCCGAGCTACAAAAGTGCCATCTACTCTGATGACCAAGAAGTAGAAACACGACTCGAAAAGGGAAGTTTTCCACAATCTTTTGAGTTGTATTAAAAGTTGCCTGCATGCAGGGCTTCGGCAAAAGCTTTGCCAATGCTAGATTTTATATACCAAATAAATGGTTTAAAATCACATCGTTAAATCCTCCGTATATCAATGGGTACCAATAGAATAGACTAGTTTCGCGATGCCTCGCTCGTCAGTATTCGGTTAGGTACGAATTGATACACCGACGGTTCAATGATGTGTCTTAATATTTCGCACCTCAAGTGCCGAGCTACAAAAGTGCCATCTACTCTGATGACCAAGAAGTAGAAACACGACTCGAAAAGAGAAGTTTTCCACAATCTTTTGAGCTGTATTAAAAGTTGCCTGCATGCAGGGCTTCGGCAAAAGCTTTGCCAATGTTAGATTTTGTATACCAAATAAATGGTGTAAGATCACATCGTTAAATCCTCCGTATATCAATGGGTACCAATTGAATAGACTAGTTTCGCGATGCCTCGCTCGTCAGTATTCGGCTAGGTACGAATTGATACACTGACGGTTCAATGATGTGTCTTAATATTTCGCACCTCAAGTACGGAGCTACAAAAATTCCATCTACTCTGATGACCAAGAAGTAGAAACACGACTCGAAAAGGGAAGTTTTCCACAATCTTTTGGGCTGTATTAAAAGTTGCCTGCATGCAGGGCTTCGGTAAAAGCTTTGCCAATGCTAGATTTTATATACCAAATAAATGGTGTAAGATCACACCGTTAAATCCTCCGTATATCAATGGGTACCAATAGAATAGACTAGTTTCGCGATGCCTCGCTCGTCAGTATTCGGTTAGGTACGAATTGATACACCGACGGTTCAATGATGTGTCTTAATATTTCGCACCTCAAGTGCCGAGCTACAAAAGTGCCATCTACTCTGATGACCAAGAAGTAGAAACACGACTCGAAAAGAGAAGTTTTCCACAATCTTTTGAGCTGTATTAAAAGTTGCCTGCATGCAGGGCTTCGGCAAAAGCTTTGCCAATGTTAGATTTTGTATACCAAATAAATGGTGTAAGATCACATCGTTAAATCCTCCGTATATCAATGGGTACCAATTGAATAGACTAGTTTCGCGATGCCTCGCTCGTCAGTATTCGGCTAGGTACGAATTGATACACTGACGGTTCAATGATGTGTCTTAATATTTCGCACCTCAAGTACCGAGCTACAAAAATTCCATCTACTCTGATGACCAAGAAGTAGAAACACGACTCGAAAAGGGAAGTTTTCCACAATCTTTTGGGCTGTATTAAAAGTTGCCTGCATGCAGGGCTTCGGTAAAAGCTTTGCCAATGCTACATTTTATATACCAAATAATTGGTGTAAGATCACATCGTTAAATCCTCCGTATATCAATGGGTACCAATAGAATAGACTAGTTTCGCGATGCCTCGCTCGTCAGTATTCGGCTAGGTACGAATTGATACACCGACGGTTCAATGATGTGTCTTAATATTTCGCACCTCAAGTGCCGAGCTACAAAAGTGCCATCTACTCTGATGACCAAGAAGTAGAAACACGCCTCGAAAAGAGAAGTTTTCCACAATCTTTTGAGCTGTATTAAAAGTTGCCTGCAAGCAGGGCTTCGGCAAAAGCTTTGCCAATGCTAGATTTTGTATACCAAATAAATGGTGTAAGATCACATCGTTAAATCCTCCGTATATCAATGGGTACCAATAGAATAGACTAGTTTCGCGATGCCTCGCTCGTCAGTATTCGGCTAGGTACGAATTAATACACCGACGGTTCAATGATGTGTATTAATATTTCGCACCTCAAGTGCCGAGCTACAAAAGTGCCATCTACTCTGATTACCAAGAAGTAGAAACACGACTCGAAAAGGGAAGTTATCCACAATCTTTTGGGCTGTATTAGAAGTTGCCTGCATGCAGGGCTTCGGTAAAAGCTTTGCCAATGCTACATTTTATATACCAAATAAATGGTGTAAGATCACATCGTTAAATCCTCCGTATATCAATGGGTACCAATAGAATAGACTAGTTTCGCGATGCCTCGCTCGTCAGTATTCGGCTAGGTACGAATTGATACACCGACGGTTCAATGATGTGTCTTAATATTTTGCACCTCAAGTGCCGAGCTACAAAAGTGCCATCTACTCTGATGACCAAGAAGTAGAAACACGCCTCGAAAAGAGAAGTTTTCCACAATCTTTTGAGCTGTATTAAAAGTTGCCTGCAAGCAGGGCTTCGGCAAAAGCTTTGCCAATGCTAGATTTTATATACCAAATAAATGGTGTAAGATCACATCGTTAAATCCTCCGGATACCAATGGGTACCAATAGAATAGACTAGTTTCGCGATGCCTCGCTCGTCAGTATTCGGCTAGGTACGAATTGATACACCGACGGTTCAATGATGTGTCTTAATATTTCGCACCTCAAGTGCCGAGCTACAAAAGTGCCATCTACTCTGATGACCAAGAAGTAGAAACACGACTCGAAAAGAGAAGTTTTCCACAATCTTTTGAGCTGTATTAAAAGTTGCCTGCATGCAGGGCTTCGGCAAAATCTTTGCCAATGCTAGATTTTATATACCAAATAAATGGTGTAAGATCACATCGTTAAATCCTACGTATATCAATGGGTACCAATAGAATAGACTAGTTTCGCGATGCCTCGCTCGTCAGTATTCGGCTAGGTACGAATTGATACACCGACGGTTCAATGATGTGTCTTAATATTGCGCACCTCAAGTGCCGAGCTACAAAAGTGCCATCTACTCTGATGACCAAGAAGTAGAAACACGACTCGAAAAGGGAAGTTTTCCACAATCTTTTGAGCTGTATTAAAAGTTGCCTGCATGAAGGGCTTCGGTAAAAGCTTTGCCAATGCTAGATTTTATATACCAAATAAATGGTGTAAGATCACATCGTTAAATCCTCCGTATATCAATGGGTACCAATAGAATAGACTAGTTTCGCGATGCCTCGCTCGTCAGTATTCGGCTAGGTACGAATTGATACACCGACGGTTCAATGATGTGTCTTAATATTTCGCACCTCAAGTGCCGAGCTACAAAAGTGCCATCTACTCTGATGACCAAGAAGTAGAAAGACGACTCGAAAAGAGAAGTTTTCCACAATCTTTTGAGCTGTATTAAAAGTTGCCTGCATGCAGGGCTTCGGCAAAAGTTTTGCCAATGTTAGATTTTGTATACCAAATAAATGGTGTAAGATCACAGCGTTAAATCCTCCGTATATCAATGGGTACCAATAGAATAGACTAGTTTCGCGATGCCACGCTCGTCAGTATTTGGCTAGGTACGAATTGATACACTGACGGTTCAATGATGTGTCTTAATATTTCGCACCTCAAGTACCGAGCTACAAAAATTCCATCTACTCTGATGACCAAGAAGTAGAAACACGACTCGAAAAGAGAAGTTTTCCACAATCTTTTGAGCTGTATTAAAATTTGCCTGCATGCAGGGCTTCGGCAAAAACTTTGCCAATGCTAGATTTTATAAACCAAATAAATGGTGTAAGATCACATCGTTAAATCCTCCGTATGTCAATGGGTACCAATAGAATAGACAAGTTTCGCGATGCCTCGCTCGTCAGTATTCGGCAAAGTACGAATTGATACACCGAGGGTTCAATGATGTGTCTTAATATTTCGCACCTCAAGGGCCGGGCTACAAAATTGTCATCAACTCTGATGACCAAGAAGTAGAAACACGACTCGAAAAGAGAAGTTTTCCACAATCTTTTGAGCTGTATTAAAAGTTGCCTGCATGCAGGGCTTCGGCAAAAGCTTTGCCATGCTAGATTTTATATACCAAATAAATGGTGTAAGATCACATCGTTAAATCCTCCGTATATCAATGGGTACCAATAGAATAGACTAGTTTCACCATGCCTCGCTCTTCAGTATTCGGCTAGGTACGAATTGATACACCGACGGTTCAATGATGTGTCTTAATATTTCGCACCTCAAGTGCCGAGCTACAAAAGTGCCATCTACTCTGATGACCAAGAAGTAGAAACACGACTCGAAAAGGGAAGTTTTCCACAATCTTTTGAGTTGTATTAAAATTTGCCTGCATGCAGGGCTTCGGTAAAAGCTTTGCCAACGCTAGATTTTATATACCAAATAAATGGTGTAAGATCACATCGTTAAATCTTCCGTATATCAATGGGTACCAATAGAATAGACTAGTTCCTCGATGCCTCGCTCGTCAGTATTCGGCTAGGTACGAATTGATACACCGACGGTTCAATAATGTGTCTTAATATTTCGCACCTCAAGTGCCGAGCTACAAAAGTGCCATCTACACTGATGACCAAGAAGTAGAAACACGACTCGAAAAGAGAAGTTTTCCACAATCTTTTGAGCTGTATTAAAAGTTGCCTGCATGCAGGGCTTTGGCAAAAGCTTTGCCAATGCTAGATTTTATATACCAAATAAATGGTGTAAGATCACATCGTTAAATCCTCCGTATATCAATGGGTACCAATAGAATAGACTAGTTTCGCGATGCCTCGCTCGTCAGTATTCGGCTAGGTACGAATTGATACACCGACGGTTCAATGATGTGTCTTAATATTTCGCACCTCAAGTGCCGAGCTACAAAAGTGCCGTCTACTCTGATGACCAAGAAGTAGAAACACGACTCGAAAAGGGAAGTTTTCCACAATCTTTTGAGCTGTATTAAAACTTGCCTGCATGCAGGGCTTCGGCAAAAGCTTTGCCAATGTTAGATTTTGTATACCAAATAAATGGTGTAAGATCACATCGTTAAATCCTCCGTATATCAATGGGTACCAATAGAATAGACTAGTTTCGCGATGCCTCGCTCGTCAGTATTCGGCTAGGTACGAATTGATACACTGACGCTTCAATGATGTGTCTTAATATTTCGCACCTCAAGTACCGAGCTACAACAGTTCCATCTACTCTGATGACCAAGAAGTAGAAACACGACTCGAAAAGAGAAGTTTTCCACAATCTTTTGAGCTGTATTAAAAGTTGCCTGCATGCAGGGCTTCGGCAAAACTTTGCCAATGGTAGATTTTATATACCAAATAAATGGTGTAAGATCACATCGTTAAATCCTCCGTATATCAATGGGTACCAATAGAATAGACTAGTTTCGCGATGCCTCGCTCGTCAGTATTCGGCTAGGTACGAATTGATACACCGACGGTTCAATGATGTGTCTTAATATTTCGCACCTCAAGTGCCGAGCTACAAAAGTGCCGTCTACTCTGATGACCAAGAAGTAGAAACACGACTCGAAAAGAGAAGTTTTCCACAATCTTTTGAGCTGTATTAAAAGTTGCCTGCATGCAGGGCTTCGGCAAAAGCTTTGCCAATGTTAGATTTTGTATACCAAATAAATGGTGTAAGATCACATCGTTAAATCCTCCGTATATCAATGGGTACCAATAGAATAGACAAGTTTCGCGATGCCTCGCTCGTAAGTATTCGGCTAGGTACGAATTGATACACTGACGGTTCAATGATGTGTCTTAATATTTCGCACCTCAAGTACCGAGCTACAAATTTCCATCTACTCTGATGACCAAGAAGTAGAAACACGACTCGAAAAGCGAAGTTTTCCACAATCTTTTGAGCTGTATTAAAAGTTGCCTGCATGCAGGGCTTCGGCAAAAGCTTTGCCAATGCTAGATTTTATATACCAAATAAATGGTGTTAGATCACATCGTTAAATCCTCCGTATGTCAAAGGGTACCAATAGAATAGACAAGTTTCGCGATGCCTCGCTCGTCAGTATTCGGCTAAGTAGGAATTGATACACCGAGGGTTCAATGATGTGTCTTAATATTTCGCACCTCAAGTGCCGAGCTACAAAAGTGCCATCTACTCTGATGACCAAGAAGTAGAAACACGACTCGAAAAGGGAAGTTTTCCACAATCTTTTGAGTTGTATTAAAAGTTGCCT
This sequence comes from Diabrotica virgifera virgifera, assembly GCF_917563875.1. NCBI lineage: Eukaryota > Metazoa > Arthropoda > Insecta > Coleoptera > Chrysomelidae > Diabrotica > Diabrotica virgifera. The sequence continues at coordinate 75,700,784 of NC_065452.1, read as the reverse complement.
GCATGCAGGGCTTCGGCAAAAGCTTTGCCAATGCTAGCTTTTATATACCAAATAAATGGTGTAAAATCACATCGTTAAATCCTCCGTATATCAATGGGTACCAATAGAATAGACTAGTTTCGCGATGCCTCGCTCGTCAGTATTCGGTTAGGTACGAATTGATACACGGACGGTTCAATGATGTGTCTTAATATTTCGCACCTCAAGTGCCGAGCTACAAAAGTGCCATCTACTCTGATGACCAAGAAGTAGAAACACGACTCGAAAAGAGAAGTTTTCCACAATCTTTTGAGCTGTATTAAAAGTTGCCTGCATGCAGGGCTTCGGCAAAAGCTTTGCCAATGTTAGATTTTGTATACCAAATAAATGGTGTAAGATCACATCGTTAAATCCTCCGTATATCAATGGGTACCAATTGAATAGACTAGTTTCGCGATGCCTCGCTCGTCAGTATTCGGCTAGGTACGAATTGATACACTGACGGTTCAATGATGTGTCTTAATATTTCGCACCTCAAGTACCGAGCTACAAAAATTCCATCTACTCTGATGACCAAGAAGTAGAAACACGACTCGAAAAGGGAAGTTTTCCACAATCTTTTGGGCTGTATTAAAAGTTGCCTGCATGCAGGGCTTCGGTAAAAGCTTTGCCAATGCTAGATTTTATATACCAAATAAATGGTGTAAGATCACATCGTTAAATCCTCCGTATATCAATGGGTACCAATAGAATAGACTAGTTTCGCGATGCCTCGCTCGTCAGTATTCGGTTAGGTACGAATTGATACACCGACGGTTCAATGATGTGTCTTAATATTTCGCACCTCAAGTGCCGAGCTACAAAAGTGCCATCTACTCTGATGACCAAGAAGTAGAAACACGACTCGAAAAGAGAATTTTTCCACAATCTTTTGAGCTGTATTAAAAGTTGCCTGCATGCAGGGCTTCGGCAAAAGCTTTGCCAATGTTAGATTTTGTATACCAAATAAATGGTGTAAGATCACATCGTTAAATCCTCCGTATATCAATGGGTACCAATTGAATAGACTAGTTTCGCGATGCCTCGCTCGTCAGTATTCGGCTAAGTACGAATTGATACACTGACGGTTCAATGATGTGTCTTAATATTTCGCACCTCAAGTACCGAGCTACAAAAATTCCATCTACTCTGATGACCAAGAAGTAGAAACACGACTCGAAAAGGGAAGTTTTCCACAATCTTTTGGGCTGTATTAAAAGTTGCCTGCATGCAGGGCTTCGGTAAAAGCTTTGCCAATGCTACATTTTATATACCAAATAAATGGTGTAAGATCACATCGTTAAATCCTCCGTATATCAATGGGTACCAATAGAATAGACTAGTTTCGCGATGCCTCGCTCGTCAGTATTCGGCTAGGTACGAATTGATACACCGACGGTTCAATGATGTGTCTTAATATTTCGCACCTCAAGTGCCGAGCTACAAAAGTGCCATCTACTCTGATGACCAAGAAGTAGAAACACGCCTCGAAAAGAGAAGTTTTCCACAATCTTTTGAGCTGTATTAAAAGTTGCCTGCAAGCAGGGCTTCGGCAAAAGCTTTGCCAATGCTAGATTTTGTATACCAAATAAATGGTGTAAGATCACATCGTTAAATCCTCCGTATATCAATGGGTACCAATAGAATAGACTAGTTTCGCGATGCCTCGCTCGTCAGTATTCGGCTAGGTACGAATTGATACACCGACGGTTCAATGATGTGTATTAATATTTCGCACCTCAAGTGCCGAGCTACAAAAGTGCCATCTACTCTGATGACCAAGAAGTAGAAACACGACTCGAAAAGAGAAGTTTTCTACAATCTTTTGAGCTCTATTAAAAGTTGCCTGCATGCAGGGCTTCGGCAAAAGCTTTGCCAATGCTAGATTTTATATACCAAATAAATGTTGTAAGATCACATCGTTAAATCCTACGTATATCAATGGGTACCAATAGAATAGACTAGTTTCGCGATGCCTCGCTCGTCAGTATTCGGCTAGGTACGAATTGATACACAGACGGTTCAATGATGTGTCTTAATATTTCGCACCTCAAGTGCCGAGCTACAAAAGTGCCATCTACTCTGGTGACCAAGAAGTAGAAACACGCCTCGAAAAGAGAAGTTTTCCACAATCTTTTGAGCTGTATTAAAAGTTGCCTGCAAGCAGGGCTTCGGCAAAAGCTTTGCCAATGCTAGATTTTGTATACCAAATAAATGGTGTAAGATCACATCGTTAAATCCTCCGTATATCAATGGGTACCAATAGAATAGACTAGTTTCGCGATGCCTCGCTCTTCAGTATTCGGCTAGGTACGAATTGATACACTGACGGTTCAATGATGTGTCTTAATATTTCGCACCTCAAGTGCCGAGCTACAAAAGTTCCATTTACTCTGATGACCAAGAAGTAGAAACACGACTCGAAAAGAGAAGTTTTCCACAATCTTTTGAGCTGTATTAAAAGATGCCTGCATGCAGGGCTTCGGCAAAAGGTTTGCCAATGCTAGATTTTATATACCAAATAAATGGTGTAAGATCACATCGTTAAATCCTCCGGTTATCTATGGGTACCAATAGAATAGACTAGTTTCGCGATGCCTCGCTCGTCAGTATTCGGCTAGGTACGAATTGATACACCGACGGTTCAATGATGTGTCTTAATATTTCGCACCTCAAGTGCCGAGCTACAAAAGTGCCATCTACTCTGATGACCAAGAAGTAGAAACACGACTCGAAAAGGGAAGATTTCCACAATCTTTTGAGTTGTATTAAAAGTTGCCTGCATGCAGGGCTTCGGTAAAAGCTTTGCCAATGCTAGATTTTACATACCAAATAAATGGTGTAAGATCACATCGTTAAATCCTCCGTATATCAATGGGTACCAATAGAATAGACTAGTTTCGCGATGCCTCGCTCGTCAGTATTCGGCTAGGTACGAATTGATACACCGACGGTTCAATGATGTGTCTTAATATTTCGCACCTCAAGTGCCGAGCTACAAAAGTGCCATGTATTCTGATAACCAAGAAGTAGAAACACGACTCGCAAAGAGAAGTTTTCCACAATCTTTTGAGCTGTATTAAAAGTTTCCTGCATGCAGGGCTTCGGCAAAAGCTTTGCCAATGTTAGATTTTGTATACCAAATAAATGGTGTAAAATCACATCGTTAAATCCTCCGTATATCAATGGGTACCAATAGAATAGACTAGTTTCGCGATGCCTCGCTCTTCAGTATTCGGCTAGGTACGAATTGATACACTGACGGTTCAATGATGTGTCTTAATATTTCGCACCTCAAGTACCGAGCTACAAAAATTCCATCTACTCTGATTACCAAGAAGTAGAAACACGACTCGAAAAGGGAAGTTTTCCACAATCTTTTGGGCTGTATTAAAAGTTGCCTGCATGCAGGGCTTCGGTAAAAGCTTTGCCAATGCTACATTTTATATACCAAATAAATGGTGTAAGATCACATCGTTAAATCCTCCGTATATCAAAGGGTACCAATAGAATAGACTAGTTTCGCGATGCCTCGCTCGTCAGTATTCGGCTAGGTACGAATTGATACACCGACGGTTCAATGATGTGTCTTAATATTTCGCACCTCAAGTGCCGAGCTACAAAAGTGCCATCTACTCTGATGACCAAGAAGTAGAAACACGCCTCGAAAAGAGAAGTTTTCCACAATCTTTTGAGCTGTATTAAAAGTTGCCTGCAAGCAGGGCTTCGGCAAAAGCTTTGCCAATGCTAGATTTTATATACCAAATAAATGGTGTAAGATCACATCGTTAAATCCTCCGGATATCAATGGGTACCAATAGAATAGACTAGTTTCGCGATGCCTCGCTCGTCAGTATTCGGCTAGGTACGAATTGATACACCGACGGTTCAATGATGTGTCTTAATATTTCGCACCTCAAGTGCCGAGCTACAAAAGTGCCATCTACTCTGATGACCAAGAAGTAGAAACACGACTCGAAAAGAGAAGTTTTCCACAATCTTTTGAGCTGTATTAAAAGTTGCCTGCATGCAGGGCTTCGGCAAAATCTTTGCCAATGCTAGATTTTATATACCAAATAAATGGTGTAAGATCACATCGTTAAATCCTACGTATATCAATGGGTACCAATAGAATAGACTAGTTTCGCGATGCCTCGCTCGTCAGTATTCGGCTAGGTACGAATTGATACACCGACGGTTCAATGATGTGTCTTAATATTGCGCACCTCAAGTGCCGAGCTACAAAAGTGCCATCTACTCTGATGACCAAGAAGTAGAAACACGACTCGAAAAGGGAAGTTTTCCACAATCTTTTGAGTTGTATTAAAAGTTGCCTGCATGCAGGGCTTCGGTAAAAGCTTTGCCAATGCTAGATTTTATATACCAAATAAATGGTGTAAGATCACATCGTTAAATCCTCCGTATATCAATGGGTACCAATAGAATAGACTAGTTTCGCGATGCCTCGCTCGTCAGTATTCGGCTAGGTACGAATTGATACACCGACGGTTCAATGATGTGTCTTAATATTTCGCACCTCAAGTGCCGAGCTACAAAAGTGCCATCTACTCTGATGACCAAGAAGTAGAAAGACGACTCGAAAAGAGAAGTTTTCCACAATCTTTTGAGCTGTATTAAAAGTTGCCTGCATGCAGGGCTTCGGCAAAAGTTTTGCCAATGTTAGATTTTGTATACCAAATAAATGGTGTAAGATCACATCGTTAAATCCTCCGTATATCAATGGGTACCAATAGAATAGACTAGTTTCGCGATGCCACGCTCGTCAGTATTTGGCTAGGTACGAATTGATACACTGACGGTTCAATGATGTGTCTTAATATTTCGCACCTCAAGTACCGAGCTACAAAAATTCCATCTACTCTGATGACCAAGAAGTAGAAACACGACTCGAAAAGAGAAGTTTTCCACAATCTTTTGAGCTGTATTAAAATTTGCCTGCATGCAGGGCTTCGGCAAAAACTTTGCCAATGCTAGATTTTATAAACCAAATAAATGGTGTAAGATCACATCGTTAAATCCTCCGTATGTCAATGGGTACCAATAGAATAGACAAGTTTCGCGATGCCTCGCTCGTCAGTATTCGGCAAAGTACGAATTGATACACCGAGGGTTCAATGATGTGTCTTAATATTTCGCACCTCAAGTGCCGGGCTACAAAAGTGTCATCAACTCTGATGACCAAGAAGTAGAAACACGACTCGAAAAGAGAAGTTTTCCACAATCTTTTGAGCTGTATTAAAAGTTGCCTGCATGCAGGGCTTCGGCAAAAGCTTTGCCATGCTAGATTTTATATACCAAATAAATGGTGTAAGATCACATCGTTAAATCCTCCGTATATCAATGGGTACCAATAGAATAGACTAGTTTCACCATGCCTCGCTCTTCAGTATTCGGCTAGGTACGAATTGATACACCGACGGTTCAATGATGTGTCTTAATATTTCGCACCTCAAGTGCCGAGCTACAAAAGTGCCATCTACTCTGATGACCAAGAAGTAGAAACACGACTCGAAAAGGGAAGTTTTCCACAATCTTTTGAGTTGTATTAAAATTTGCCTGCATGCAGGGCTTCGGTAAAAGCTTTGCCAACGCTAGATTTTATATACCAAATAAATGGTGTAAGATCACATCGTTAAAGCTTCCGTATATCAATGGGTACCAATAGAATAGACTAGTTCCTCGATGCCTCGCTCGTCAGTATTCGGCTAGGTACGAATTGATACACCGACGGTTCAATAATGTGTCTTAATATTTCGCACCTCAAGTGCCGAGCTACAAAAGTGCCATCTACACTGATGACCAAGAAGTAGAAACACGACTCGAAAAGAGAAGTTTTCCACAATCTTTTGAGCTGTATTAAAAGTTGCCTGCATGCAGGGCTTTGGCAAAAGCTTTGCCAATGCTAGATTTTATATACCAAATAAATGGTGTAAGATCACATCGTTAAATCCTCCGTATATCAATGGGTACCAATAGAATAGACTAGTTTCGCGATGCCTCGCTCGTCAGTATTCGGCTAGGTACGAATTGATACACCGACGGTTCAATGATGTGTCTTAATATTTCGCACCTCAAGTGCCGAGCTACAAAAGTGCCGTCTACTCTGATGACCAAGAAGTAGAAACACGACTCGAAAAGGGAAGTTTTCCACAATCTTTTGAGCTGTATTAAAAGTTGCCTGCATGCAGGGCTTCGGCAAAAGCTTTGCCAATGTTAGATTTTGTATACCAAATAAATGGTGTAAGATCACATCGTTAAATCCTCCGTATATCAATGGGTACCAATAGAATAGACTAGTTTCGCGATGCCTCGCTCGTCAGTATTCGGCTAGGTACGAATTGATACACTGACGCTTCAATGATGTGTCTTAATATTTCGCACCTCAAGTACCGAGCTACAACAGTTCCATCTACTCTGATGACCAAGAAGTAGAAACACGACTCGAAAAGAGAAGTTTTCCACAATCTTTTGAGCTGTATTAAAAGTTGCCTGCATGCAGGGCTTCGGCAAAACTTTGCCAATGCTAGATTTTATATACCAAATAAATGGTGTAAGATCACATCGTTAAATCCTCCGTATATCAATGGGTACCAATAGAATAGACTAGTTTCGCGATGCCTCGCTCGTCAGTATTCGGCTAGGTACGAATTGATACACCGACGGTTCAATGATGTGTCTTAATATTTCGCACCTCAAGTGCCGAGCTACAAAAGTGCCGTCTACTCTGATGACCAAGAAGTAGAAACACGACTCGAAAAGAGAAGTTTTCCACAATCTTTTGAGCTGTATTAAAAGTTGCCTGCATGCAGGGCTTCGGCAAAAGCTTTGCCAATGTTAGATTTTGTATACCAAATAAATGGTGTAAGATCACATCGTTAAATCCTCCGTATATCAATGGGTACCAATAGAATAGACAAGTTTCGCGATGCCTCGCTCGTAAGTATTCGGCTAGGTACGAATTGATACACTGACGGTTCAATGATGTGTCTTAATATTTCGCACCTCAAGTACCGAGCTACAAATTTCCATCTACTCTGATGACCAAGAAGTAGAAACACGACTCGAAAAGAGAAGTTTTCCACAATCTTTTGAGCTGTATTAAAATTTGCCTGCATGCAGGGCTTCGGCAAAAGCTTTGCAAATGCTAGATTTTATATACCAAATAAATGGTGTTAGATCACATCGTTTAATCCTCCGTATGTCAAAGGGTACCAATAGAATAGACAAGTTTCGCGATGCCTCGCTCGTCAGTATTCGGCTAAGTAGGAATTGATACACCGAGGGTTCAATGATGTGTCTTAATATTTCGCACCTCAAGTGCCGAGCTACAAAAGTGCCATCTACTCTGATGACCAAGAAGTAGAAACACGACTCGAAAAGGGAAGTTTTCCACAATCTTTTGAGTTGTATTAAAAGTTGCCTGCATGCAGGGCTTCGGCAAAACTTTGCCAATGCTAGATTTTATATACCAAATAAATGGTGTAAAATCACATCGTTAAATCCTCCGTATATCAATGGGTACCAATAGAATAGACTAGTTTCGCGATGCCTCGCTCGTCAGTGTTCGGTTAGGTACGAATTGATACACCGACGGTTCAATGATGTGTCTTAATATTTCGCACCTCAAGTGCCGAGCTACAAAAGTGCCATCAACTCTGATGACCAAGAAGTAGAAACACGACTCGAAAAGAGAAGTTTTCCACAATCTTTTGAGCTGTATTAAAAGTTGCCTGCATGCAGGGCTTCGGCAAAAGCTTTGCCAATGTTAGATTTTGTATACCAAATAAATGGTGTAAGATCACATCGTTAAATCCTCCGTATATCAATGGGTACCAATTGAATAGACTAGTTTCGCGATGCCTCGCTCGTCAGTATTCGGCTAGGTACGAATTGATACACTGACGGTTCAATGATGTGTCTTAATATTTCGCACCTCAAGTACCGAGCTACAAAAATTCCATCTACTCTGATGACCAAGAAGTAGAAACACGACTCGAAAAGGGAAGCTTTCCACAATCTTTTGGGCTGTATTAAAAGTTGCCTGCATGCAGGGCTTCGGTAAAAGCTTTGCCAATGCTAGATTTTATATACCAAATAAATGGTGTAAGATCACATCGTTAAATCCTCCGTATATCAATGGGTACCAATAGAATAGACTAGTTTCGCGATGCCTCGCTCGTCAGTATTCGGTTAGGTACGAATTGATACACCGACGGTTCAATGATGTGTCTTAATATTTCGCACCTCAAGTGCCGAGCTACAAAAGTGCCATCTACTCTGATGACCAAGAAGTAGAAACACGACTCGAAAAGAGAAGTTTTCCACAATCTTTTGAGCTGTATTAAAAGTTGCCTGCATGCAGGGCTTCGGCAAAAGCTTTGCCAATGTTAGATTTTGTATACCAAATAAATGGTGTAAGATCACATCGTTAAATCCTCCGTATATCAATGGGTACCAATTGAATAGACTAGTTTCGCGATGCCTCGCTCGTCAGTATTCGGCTAGGTACGAATTGATACACTGACGGTTCAATGATGTGTCTTAATATTTCGCACCTCAAGTACCGAGCTACAAAAATTCCATCTACTCTGATGACCAAGAAGTAGAAACACGACTCGAAAAGGGAAGTTTTCCACAATCTTTTGGGCTGTATTAAAAGTTGCCTGCATGCAGGGCTTCGGTAAAAGCTTTGCCAATGCTACATTTTATATACCAAATAAATGGTGTAAGATCACATCGTTAAATCCTCCGTATATCAATGGGTACCAATAGAATAGACTAGTTTCGCGATGCCTCGCTCGTCAGTATTCGGCTAGGTACGAAGTGATACACCGACGGTTCAATGATGTGTCTTAATATTTCGCACCTCAAGTGCCGAGCTACAAAAGTGCCATCTACTCTGATGACCAAGAAGTAGAAACACGCCTCGAAAAGAGAAGTTTTCCACAATCTTTTGAGCTGTATTAAAAGTTGCCTGCAAGCAGGGCTTCGGCAAAAGCTTTGCCAATGCTAGATTTTGTATACCAAATAAATGGTGTAAGATCACATCGTTAAATCCTCCGTATATCAATGGGTACCAATAGAATAGACTAGTTTCGCGATGCCTCGCTCGTCAGTATTCGGCTAGGTACGAATTGATACACCGACGGTTCAATGATGTGTATTAATATTTCGCACCTCAAGTGCCGAGCTACAAAATTGCCATCTACTCTGATGACCAAGAAGTAGAAACACGACTCGAAAAGAGAAGTTTTCTACAATCTTTTGAGCTCTATTAAAAGTTGCCTGCATGCAGGGCTTCGGCAAAAGCTTTGCCAATGCTAGATTTTATATACCAAATAAATGCTGTAAGATCACATCGTTAAATCCTACGTATATCAATGGGTACCAATAGAATAGACTAGTTTCGCGATGCCTCGCTCGTCAGTATTCGGCTAGGTACGAATTGATACACAGAGGGTTCAATGATGTGTCTTAATATTGCGCACCTCAAGTGCCGAGCTACAAAAGTGCCATCTACTCTGATGACCAAGAAGTAGAAACACGAATCGAAAGGGGAAGTTTTCCACAATCTTTTGAGTTGTATTAAAAGTTGCCTGCATGCAGGGCTTCGGCAAAAGCTTTGCCAATGCTAGATTTTATATACCAAATAAATGGTGTTAGATCACATCGTTAAATCCTCCGTATGTCAAAGGGTACCAATAGAATAGACAAGTTTCGCGATGCCTCGCTCGTCAGTATTCGGCTAAGTAGGAATTGATACACCGAGGGTTCAATGATGTGTCTTAATATTTCGCACCTCAAGTGCCGAGCTACAAAAGTGCCATCTACTCTGATGACCAAGAAGTAGAAACACGACTCGAAAAGGGAAGTTTTCCACAATCTTTTGAGTTGTATTAAAAGTTGCCTGCATGCAGGGCTTCGGCAAAAGCTTTGCCAATGCTAGATTTTATATACCAAATAAATGGTGTAAGATCACATCGTTAAATCCTCCGTATATCAATGGGTACCAATAGAATAGACTAGTTTCGCGATGCCTCGCTCGTCAGTATTCGGTTAGGTACGAATTGATACACCGACGGTTCAATGATGTGTCTTAATATTTCGCACCTCAAGTGCCGAGCTACAAAAGTGCCATCTACTCTGATGACCAAGAAGTAGAAACACGACTCGAAAAGAGAAGTTTTCCACAATCTTTTGAGCTGTATTTAAAGTTGCCTGCATGCAGGGCTTCGGCAAAAGCTTTGCCAATGTTAGATTTTGTATACCAAATAAATGGTGTAAGATCACATCGTTAAATCCTCCGTATATCAATGGGTACCAATTGAATAGACTAGTTTCGCGATGCCTCGCTCGTCAGTATTCGGCTAGGTACGAATTGATACACTGACGGTTCAATGATGTGTCTTAATATTTCGCACCTCAAGTACCGAGCTACAAAAATTCCATCTACTCTGATGACCAAGAAGTAGAAACACGACTCGAAAAGGGAAGTTTTCCACAATCTTTTGGGCTGTATTAAAAGTTGCCTGCATGCAGGGCTTCGGTAAAAGCTTTGCCAATGCTAGATTTTATATACCAAATAAATGGTGTAAGATCACATCGTTAAATCCTCCGTATATCAATGGGTACCAATAGAATAGACTAGTTTGGCGATGCCTCGCTCGTCAGTATTCGGTTAGGTACGAATTGATACACCGACGGTTCAATGATGTGTCTTAATATTTCGCACCTCAAGTGCCGAGCTACAAAAGTGCCATCTACTCTGATGACCAAGAAGTAGAAACACGACTCGAAAAGAGAAGTTTTCCACAATCTTTTGAGCTGTATTAAAAGTTGCCTGCATGCAGGGCTTCGGCAAAAGCTTTGCCAATGTTAGATTTTGTATACCAAATAAATGGTGTAAGATCACATCGTTAAATCCTCCGTATATCAATGGGTACCAATTGAATAGACTAGTTTCGCGATGCCTCGCTCGTCAGTATTCGGCTAGGTACGAATTGATACACTGACGGTTCAATGATGTGCCTTAATATTTCGCACCTCAAGTACCGAGCTACAAAAATTCCATCTACTCTGATGACCAAGAAGTAGAGACACGACTCGAAAAGGGAAGTTTTCCACAATCTTTTGGGCTGTATTAAAAGTTGCCTGCATGCAGGGCTTCGGTAAAAGCTTTGCCAATGCTACATTTTATATACCAAATAAATGGTGTAAGATCACATCGTTAAATCCTCCGTATATCAATGGGTACCAATAGAATAGACTAGTTTCGCGATGCCTCGCTCGTCAGTATTCGGCTAGGTACGAATTGATACACCGACGGTTCAATGATGTGTCTTAATATTTCGCACCTCAAGTGCCGAGCTACAAAAGTGCCATCTACTCTGATGTCCAAGAAGTAGAAACACGCCTCGAAAAGAGAAGTTTTCCACAATCTTTTGAGCTGTATTAAAAGTTGCCTGCAAGCAGGGCTTCGGCAAAAGCTTTGCCAATGCTAGATTTTGTATACCAAATAAATGGTGTAAGATCACATCGTTAAATCCTCCGTATATCAATGGGTACCAATAGAATAGACTAGTTTCGCGATGCCTCGCTCTTCAGTATTCGGCTAGGTACGAATTGATACACTGACGGTTCAATGATGTGTCTTAATATTTCGCACCTCAAGTGCCGAGCTACAAAAGTTCCATCTACTCTGATGACCAAGAAGTAGAAACACGACTCGAAAAGAGAAGTTTTCCACAATCTTTTGAGCTGTATTAAAAGATGCCTGCATGCAGGGCTTCGGCAAAAGCTTTGCCAATGCTAGATTTTATATACCAAATAAATGGTGTAAGATCACATCCTTAAATCCTCCGGATATCAATGGGTACCAATAGAATAGACTAGTTTCGCGATGCCTCGCTCGTCAGTATTCGGCTAGGTACGAATTGATACACCGACGGTTCAATGATGTGTATTAATATTTCGCACCTCAAGTGCCGAGCTACAAAAGTGCCATCTACTCTGATGACCAAGAAGTAGAAACACGACTCGAAAAGAGAAGTTTTCTACAATCTTTTGAGCTCTATTAAAAGTTGCCTGCATGCAGGGCTTCGGCAAAAGCTTTGCCAATGCTAGATTTTATATACCAAATAAATGCTGTAAGATCACATCGTTAAATCCTACGTATATCAATGGGTACCAATAGAATAGACTAGTTTCGCGATGCCTCGCTCGTCAGTATTCGGCTAGGTACGAATTGATACACCGACGGTTCAATGATGTGTCTTAATATTGCGCACCTCAAGTGCCGAGCTACAAAAGTGCCATCTACTCTGATGACCAAGAAGTAGAAACACGACTCGAAAGGGGAAGTTTTCCACAATCTTTTGAGTTCTATTAAAAGTTGCCTGCATGCAGGGCTTCGGCAAAAGCTTTGCGAATGCTAGATTTTATATACCAAATAAATGGTGTTAGATCACATCGTTAAATCCTCCGTATGTCAAAGGGTACCAATAGAATAGACAAGTTTCGCGATGCCTCGCTCGTCAGTATTCGGCTAAGTACGAATTGATACACCGAGGGTTCAATGATGTGTCTTAATATTTCGCACCTCAAGTGCCGAGCTACAAAAGTGCCATCTACTCTGATGACCAAGAAGTAGAAACACGACTCGAAAAGGGAAGTTTTCCACAATCTTTTGAGTTGTATTAAAAGTTGCCTGCATGCAGGGCTTCGGTAAAAGCTTTGCCAACGCTAGATTTTATATACCAAATAAATGGTGTAAGATCACATCGTTAAATCCTCCGTATATCAATGGGTACCAATAGAATAGACTAGTTTCGCGATGCCTCGCTCGTCAGTATTCGGCTAGGTACGAATTGATACACCGACGGTTCAATGATGTGTCTTAATATTTCGCACCTCAAGTGCCGAGCTACAAAAGTGCCATCTACTCTGATGACCAAGAAGTAGAAACACGACTCGAAAAGAGAAGTTTTCCACAATCTTTTGAGCTGTATTAAAAGTTGCCTGCATGCAGGGCTTCGGCAAAAGCTTTGCCAATGTTAGATTTTGTATACCAAATAAATGGTGTAAGATCACATCGTTAAATCCTCCGTATATCAATGGGTACCAATTGAATAGACTAGTTTCGCGATGCCTCGCTCGTCAGTATTCGGCTAGGTACGAATTGATACACTGACGGTTCAATGATGTGTCTTAATATTTCGCACCTCAAGTACCGAGCTACAAAAATTCCATCTACTCTGATGACCAAGAAGTAGAAACACGACTCGAAAAGGGGAGTTTTCCACAATCTTTTGGGCTGTATTAAAAGTTGCCTGCATGCAGGGCTTCGGTAAAAGCTTTGCCAATGCTACATTTTATATACCAAATAAATGGTGTAAGATCACATCGTTAAATCCTCCGTATATCAATGGGTACCAATAGAATAGACTAGTTTCGCGATGCCTCGCTCGTCAGTATTCGGCTAGGTATGAATTGATACACCGACGGTTCAATGATGTGTCTTAATATTTCGCACCTCAAGTGCCGAGCTACAAAAGTGCCATCTACTCTGATGACCAAGAAGTAGAAACACGCCTCGAAAAGAGAAGTTTTCCACAGTCTTTTGAGCTGTATTAAAAGTTGCCTGCAAGCAGGGCTTCGGCAAAAGCTTTGCCAATGCTAGATTTTGTATACCAAATAAATGGTGTAAGATCACATCGTTAAATCCTACGTATATCAATGGGTACCAATAGAATAGACTAGTTTCGCGATGTCTCGCTCGTCAGTATTCAGCTAGGTACGAATTGATACACCGAGGGTTCAATGATGTGTCTTAATATTGCGCACCTCAAGTGCCGAGCTACAAAAGTGCCATCTACTCTGATGACCAAGAAGTAGAAACACGACTCGAAAGGGGAAGTTTTCCACAATCTTTTGAGTTGTATTAAAAGTTGCCTGCATGCAGGGCTTCGGCAAAAGCTTTGGAAATGCTAGATTTTATATACCAAATAAATGGTGTAAGATCACATCGTTAAATCCTCCGTATGTCAATGGGTACCAATAGAATAGACAAGTTTCGCGATGCCTCGCTCGTCAGTATTCGGCTAAATACGAATTGATACACCGAGGGTTCAATGATGTGTCTTAATATTTCGCACCTCAAGTGCCGGGCTACAAAAGTGCCATCTACTCTGATGAACAAGAAGTAGAACCACGACTCGAAAAGAGAAGTTTTCCACAATCTTTTGAGCTGTATTAAAAGTTGCCTGCATGCAGGGCTTCGGCAAAAGCTTTGCCATGCTAGATTTTATATACCAAATAAATGGTGTAAGATCACATCGTTAAATCCTCCGTATATCAATGGGTACCAATAGAATAGACTAGTTTCACGATGCCTCGCTCTTCAGTATTCGGCTAGGTACGAATTGATACACAGACGGTTCAATGATGTGTCTTAATATTTCGCACCTCAAGTGCCGAGCTACAAAAGTGCCATCTACTCTGATGACCAAGAAGTAGAAACACGACTCGAAAGGGGAAGTTTTCCACAATCTTTTGAGTTGTATTAAAAGTTGCCTGCATGCAGGGCTTCGGTAAAAGCTGTGCCAATGCTAGATTTTATATACCAAATAAATGGTGTAAGATCACATCGTTAAATCCTCCGTACATCAATGGGTACCAATAGAATAGACTAGTTTCGCGATGCCTCGCTCGTCAGTATTCGGCTAGGTACGAATTGATACACCGACGGTTCAATGATGTGTCTTAATATTTCGCACCTCAAGTGCCGATCTACAAAAGTGCCATCTACTCTGATGACCAAGAAGTAGAAACACGACTCGAAAAGAGAAGTTTTCCACAATCTTTTGAGCTGTATTAAAAGTTGCCTGCATGCAGGGCTTCGGCAAAAGCTTTGCCAATGCTAGATTTTATATACCAAATAAATGGTGTAAGATCACATCGTTAAATCCTCCGTATATCAATGGGTACCAATAGAATAGACTAGTTTCGCGATGCCTCGCTCGTCAGTATTCGGCTAGGTACGAATTGATACACCGACGGTTCAATGATGTGTCTTAATATTTCGCACCTCAAGTGCCGAGCTACAAAAGTGTCGTCTACTCTGATGACCAAGAAGTAGAAACACGACTCGAAAAGAGAAGTTTTCCACAATCTTTTGAGCTGTATTAAAAGTTGCCTGCATGCAGGGCTTCGGCAAAAGCTTTACCAATGTTAGATTTTGTATACCAAATAAATGGTGTAAGATCACATCGTTAACTCCTCCGTATATCAATGGGTACCAATAGAATAGACTAGTTTCGCGATGCCTCGCTCCTCAGTATTCGGCTAGGTACGAATTGATACACTGACGGTTCAATGATGTGTCTTAATATTTCGCACCTCAAGTACCGAGCTACAAATTTCCATCTACTCTGATGACCAAGAAGTAGAAACACGACTCGAAAAGAGAAGTTTTCCACAATCTTTTGAGCTGTATTAAAAGTTGCCTGCATGCAGGGCTTCGGCAAAAGCTTTGCCAATGCTAGATTTTATATACCAAATAAATGGTGTAAGACCACATCGTTAAATCCTCCGTATGTCAATGGGTACCAATAGGATAGACAAGTTTCGCGATGCCTCGCTCGTCAGTATTCGGCTAAGTACGAATTGATACACCGAGGGTTCAATGATGTATCTTAATATTTCGCACCTCAAGTGCCGAGCTACAAAAGTGCCATCTACTCTGATGACCAAGAAGTAGAAACACGACTCGAAAAGAGAAGTTTTCCACAATCTTTTGAGCTGTATTAAAAGTTGCCTGCATGCAGGGCTTCGGCAAAAGCTTTGCCATGCTAGATTTTATATACCAAATAAATGGTGTAAGATCACATCGTTAAATCCTCCGTATATCAATGGGTACCAATAGAATAGACTAGTTTCACGATGCCTCGCTCGTCAGTATTCGGCTAGGTACGAATTGATACACCGACGGTTCAATGATGTGTCTTAATATTTCGCACCTCAAGTGCCGAGCTACAAAAGTGCCATCTACTCTGATGACCAACAAGTAGAAACACGACTCGAAAAGGGACGTTTTCCACAATCTTTTGAGTTGTATTAAAAGTTGCCTGCATGCAGGGCTTCGGTAAAAGCTTTGCCAATGCTAAATTTTATATACCAAATAAATGGTGTAAGATCACATCGTTAAATCTTCCGTATATCAATGGGTACCAATAGAATAGACTAGTTTCGCGATGCCTCGCTCGTCAGTATTCGGCTAGGTACGAATTGATACACCGACGGTTCAATAATGTGTCTTAATATTTCGCACCTCAAGTGCCGAGCTACAAAAGTGCCATCTACACTGATGACCAAGAAGTAGAAACACGACTCGAAAAGAGAAGTTTTCCACAATCTTTTGAGCTGTATTAAAAGTTGCCTGCATGCAGGGCTTCGGCAAAAACTTTGCCAATGCTAGATTTTATATACCAAATAAATGGTGTAAGATCACATCGTTAAATCCTCCGTATATCAATGGGTACCAATAGAATAGACTAGTTTCGCGATGCCTCGCTCGTCAGTATTCGTCTAGGTACGAATTGATACACCGACGGTTCAATGATGTGTCTTAATATTTCGCACCTCAAGTGCCGAGCTACAAAAGTGCCGTCTACTCTGATGACCAAGAAGTAGAAACACGACTCGAAAAGGGAAGTTTTCCACAATCTTTTGAGCTGTATTAAAAGTTGCCTGCATGCAGGGCTTCGGCAAAAGCTTTGCCAATGTTAGATTTTGTATACCAAATAAATGGTGTAAGATCCCATTGTTAAATCCTCCGTATATCAATGGGTACCAATAGAATAGACTAGTTTCGCGATGCCTCGCTCGTCAGTATTCGGCTAGGTACGAATTGATACACTGAGGGTTCAATGATGTGTCTTAATATTTCGCACCTCAAGTACCGAGCTACAAAAGTTCCATCTACTCTGATGACCAAGAAGTAGAAACACGACTCGAAAAAAAAAGTTTTCCACAATCTTTTGAGCTGTATTAAAAGTTGCCTGCATGCAGGGCTTCGGCAAAAGCTTTGCCAATGCTAGATTTTATGTACCAAATAAATGGTGTAAGATCACATCGTTAAATCCTCCGTATATCAATGGGTACCAATAGAATAGACTAGTTTCGCGATGCCTCGCTCGTCAGTATTCGGCTAGGTACGAATTGATACACCGACGGTTCAATGATGTTTCTTAATATTTCGCACCTCAAGTGCCGAGCTACAAAAGTGCCGTCTACTCTAATGACCAAGAAGTAGAAACACGACTCGAAAAGAGAAGTTTTCCACAATCTTTTGAGCTGTATTAAAAGTTGCCTGCATGCAGGGCTTCGGCAAAAGCTTTGCCAATGTTAGATTTTGTATACCAAATAAATGGTGTAAGATCACATCGTTAAATCCTCCGTACATCAATGGGTACCAATAGAATAGACTAGTTTCGCGATGCCTCGCTCGTCAGTATTCGGCTAGGTACGAATTGATACACTGACGGTTCAATGATGTGTCTTAATATTTCGCACCTCAAGTACCGAGCTACAAATGTTCCATCTACTCTGATGACAAAGAAGTAGAAACACGACTCGAAAAGAGAAGTTTTCCACAATCTTTTGAGCTGTATTAAAAGATGCCTGCATGCAGGGCTTCGGCAAAAGCTTTGCCAATGCTAGATTTTATATACCAAGTAAATGGTGTAAGATCACATCGTTAAATCCTCCGTATGTCAAAGGGTACCAATAGAATAGACAAGTTTCGCGATGCCTCGCTCGTCAGTATTCGGCTAAGTACGAATTGATACACCGAGGGTTCAATGATGTGTCTTAATATTTCGCACCTCAAGTGCCGAGCTACAAAAGTGCCATCTACTCTGATGACCAAGAAGTAGAAACACGACTCGAAAAGAGAAGTTTTCCACAATCTTTTGAGCTGTATTAAAAGTTGCCTGCATGCAGGGCTTCGGCAAAATCTTTGCCATGCTAGATTTTATATACCAAATAAATGGTGTAAGATCACATCGTCAAATCCTCCGTATATCAATGGGTACCAATAGAATAGACCAGTTTCACGATGCCTCGCTCGTCAGTATTCGGCTAGGTACGAATTGATACACCGAGGGTTCAATGATGTGTCTTAAAATTTCGCACCTCAAGTGCCGAGCTACAAAAGTGCCATATACTCTGATGACCAAGAAGTAGAAACACGACTCGAAAAGGGAAGTTTTCCACAATCTTTTGAGTTGTATTAAAAGTTGCCTGCATGCAGGGCTTCGGTAAAAGCTTTGCCAATGCTAGATTTTATATACCAAATAAATGGTGTAAGATCACATCGTTAAATCCTCCGTATATCAATGGGTACCAATAGAATAGACTAGTTTCGCGATGCCTCGCTCGTCAGTATTCGTCTAGGTACGAATTGATACACCGACGGTTCAATGATGTGTCTTAATATTTCGCACCTCAAGTGCCGAGCTACAAAAGTGCCGTCTACTCTGATGACCAAGAAGTAGAAACACGACTCGAAAAGGGAAGTTTTCCACAATCTTTTGAGCTGTATTAAAAGTTGCCTGCATGCAGGGCTTCGGCAAAAGCTTTGCCAATGTTAGATTTTGTATACCAAATAAATGGTGTAAGATCCCATTGTTAAATCCTCCGTATATCAATGGGTACCAATAGAATAGACTAGTTTCGCGATGCCTCGCTCGTCAGTATTCGGCTAGGTACGAATTGATACACTGACGGTTCAATGATATGTCTTAATATTTCGCACCTCAAGTACCGAGCTACAAAAGTTCCATCTACTCTGATGACCAAGAAGTAGAAACACGACTCGAAAAAAAAAGTTTTCCACAATCTTTTGAGCTGTATTAAAAGTTGCCTGCATGCAGGGCTTCGGCAAAAGCTTTGCCAATGCTAGATTTTATGTACCAAATAAATGGTGTAAGATCACATCGTTAAATCCTCCGTATATCAATGGGTACCAATAGAATAGACTAGTTTCGCGATGCCTCGCTCGTCAGTACTCGGCTAGGTACGAATTGATACACCGACGGTTCAATGATGTATCTTAATATTTCGCACCTCAAGTGCCGAGCTACAAAAGTGCCGTCTACTCTGATGACCAAGAAGTAGAAACACGACTCGAAAAGAGAAGTTTTCCACAATCTTTTGAGCTGTATTAAAAGTTGCCTGCATGCAGGGCTTCGGCAAAAGCTTTGCCAATGTTAGATTTTGTATACCAAATAAATGGTGTAAGATCACATCGTTAAATCCTCCGTATATCAATGGGTACCAATAGAATAGACTAGTTTCGCGATGCCTCGCTCGTCAGTATTCGGCTAGGTACGAATTGATACACTGACGGTTCAATGATGTGTCTTAATATTTCGCACCTCAAGTACCGAGCTACAAATGTTCCATCTACTCTGATGACAAAGAAGTAGAAACACGACTCGAAAAGAGAAGTTTTCCACAATCTTTTGAGCTGTATTAAAAGATGCCTGCATGCAGGGCTTCGGCAAAAGCTTTGCCAATGCTAGATTTTATATACCAAGTAAATGGTGTAAGATCACATCGTTAAATCCTCCGTATGTCAAAGGGTACCAATAGAATAGACAAGTTTCGCGATGCCTCGCTCGTCAGTATTCGGCTAAGTACGAATTGATACACCGAGGGTTCAATGATGTGTCTTAATATTTCGCACCTCAAGTGCCGAGCTACAAAAGTGCCATCTACTCTGATGACCAAGAAGTAGAAACACGACTCGAAAAGAGAAGTTTTCCACAATCTTTTGAGCTGTATTAAAAGTTGCCTGCATGCAGGGCTTCGGCAAAATCTTTGCCATGCTAGATTTTATATACCAAATAAATGGTGTAAGATCACATCGTTAAATCCTCCGTATATCAATGGGTACCAATAGAATAGACCAGTTTCACGATGCCTCGCTCGTCAGTATTCGGCTAGGTACGAATTGATACACCGAGGGTTCAATGATGTGTCTTAAAATTTCGCACCTCAAGTGCCGAGCTACAAAAGTGCCATATACTCTGATGACCAAGAAGTAGAAACACGACTCGAAAAGGGAAGTTTTCCACAATCTTTTGAGTTGTATTAAAAGTTGCCTGCATGCAGGGCTTCGGTAAAAGCTTTGCCAATGCTAGATTTTATATACCAAATAAATGGTGTAAGATCACATCGTTAAATCCTCCGTATATCAATGGGTACCAATAGAATAGACTAGTTTCGCGATGCCTCGCTCGTCAGTATTCGGCTAGGTACGAATTGATACACTGACGGTTCAATGATGTGTCTTAATATTTCGCACCTCAAGTACCGAGCTACAAAAGTTCCATCTACTCTGATGACCAAGAAGTAGAAACACGACTCGAAAAGAGAAGTTTTCCACAATCTTTTGAGCTGTATTAAAAGTTGCCTGCATGCAGGGCTTCGGCAAAATCTTTGCCAATGCTAGATTTTATATACCAAATAAATGGTGTAAGATCACATCGTTAAATCCTCCGGATATCAATGGGTACCAATAGAATAGACTACTTTCGCGATGCCTCGCTCGTCAGTATTCGGCTAGGTACGAATTGATACACCGACGGTTCAATGATGTGTATTAATATTTCGCACCTCAAGTGCCGAGCTACAAAAGTGCCATCTACTCTGATGACCAAGAAGTAGAAACACGACTCGAAAAGAGAAGTTTTCTACAATCTTTTGAGCTCTATTAAAAGTTGCCTGCATGCAGGGCTTCGGCAAGAGCTTTGCCAATGCTAGATTTTATATACCAAATAAATGCTGTAAGATCACATCGTTAAATCCTACGTATATCAATGGGTACCAATAGAATAGACTAGTTTCGCGATGCCTCGCTCGTCAGTATTCGGCTAGGTACGAATTGATACACCGACGGTTCAATGATGTGTCTTAATATTGCGCACCTCAAGTGCCGAGCTACAAAAGTGCCATCTACTCTGATGACCAAGAAGTAGAAACACGACTCGAAAGGGGAAGTTTTCCACAATCTTTTGAGTTGTATTAAAAGTTGCCTGCATGCAGGTCTTCGGCAAAAGCTTTGCGAATGCTAGATTTTATATACCAAATTAATGGTGTTAGATCACATCGTTAAATCCTCCGTATGTCAAAGGGTACCAATAGAATAGACAAGTTTCGCGATGCCTCGCTCGTCAGTATTCGGCTAAGTACGAATTGATACACCGAGGGTTCAATGATGTGTCTTAATATTTCGCACCTCAAGTGCCGAGCTACAAAAGTGCCATCTACTCTGATGACCAAGAAGTAGAAACACGACTCGAAAAGGGAAGTTTTCCACAATCTTTTGAGTTGTATTAAAAGTTGCCTGCATGCAGGGCTTCGGTAAAAGCTTTGCCAACGCTAGATTTTATATACCAAATAAATGGTGTAAGATCACATCGTTAAATCCTCCGTATATCAATGGGTACCAATAGAATAGACTAGTTTCGCGATGCCTCGCTCGTCAGTATTCGGCTAGGTACGAATTGATACACCGACGGTTCAATGATGTGTCTTAATATTTCGCACCTCAAGTGCCGAGCTACAAAAGTGCCATCTACTCTGATGACCAAGAAGTAGAAACACGACTCGAAAAGAGAAGTTTTCCACAATCTTTTGAGCTGTATTAAAAGTTGCCTGCATGCAGGGCTTCGGCAAAAGCTTTGCCAATGTTAGATTTTGTATACCAAATAAATGGTGTAAGATCACATCGTTAAATCCTCCGTATATCAATGGGTACCAATTGAATAGACTAGTTTCGCGATGCCTCGCTCGTCAGTATAAGGCTAGGTACGAATTGATACACTGACGGTTCAATGATGTGTCTTAATATTTCGCACCTCAATTACCGAGCTACAAAAATTCCATCTACTCTGATGACCAAGAAGTAGAAACACGACTCGAAAAGGGAAGTTTTCCACAATCTTTTGGGCTGTATTAAAAGTTGCCTGCATGCAGGGCTTCGGTAAAAGCTTTGCCAATGCTACATTTTATATACCAAATAAATGGTGTAAGATCACATCGTTAAATCCTCCGTATATCAATGGGTACCAATAGAATAGACTAGTTTCGCGATGCCTCCCTCGTCAGTATTCGGCTAGGTACGAATTGATACACCGACGGTTCAATGATGTGTCTTAATATTTCGCACCTCAAGTGCCGAGATACAAAAGTGCCATCTACTCTGATGACCAAGAAGTAGAAACACGCCTCGAAAAGAGAAGTTTTCCACAATCTTTTGAGCTGTATTAAAAGTTGCCTGCAAGCAGGGCTTCGGCAAAAGCTTTGCCAATGCTAGATTTTGTATACCAAATAAATGGTGTAAGATCACATCGTTAAATCCTCCGTATATCAATGGGTACCAATAGAATAGACTAGTTTCGCGATGCCTCGCTCTTCAGTATTCGGCTAGGTACGAATTGATACACTGACGGTTCAATGATGTGTCTTAATATTTCGCACCTCAAGTGCCGAGCTACAAAAGTTCCATCTACTCTGATGACCAAGAAGTAGAAACACGACTCGAAAAGAGAAGTTTTCCACAATCTTTTGAGCTGTATTAAAAGATGCCTGCATGCAGGGCTTCGGCAAAAGCTTTGCCAATTCTAGATTTTATATACCAAATAAATGGTGTAAGATCACATCGTTAACTCCTCCGGATATCAATGGGTACCAATAGAATAGACTAGTTTCGCGATGCCTCGCTCGTCAGTATTCGGCTAGGTACGAATTGATACACCGACGGTTCAATGATGTGTCTTAATATTTCGCACCTCAAGTGCCGAGCTACAAAAGTGCCATCTACTCTGATGACCAAGAAGTAGAAACACGACTCGAAACGAGAAGTTTTCTACAATCTTTTGAGCTCTATTAAAAGTTGCCTGCATGCAGGGCTTCGGCAAAAGCTTTGCCAATGCTAGATTTTATATACCAAATAAATGCTGTAAGATCACATCGTTAAATCCTACGTATATCAATGGGTACCAATAGAATAGACTAGTTTCGCGATGTCTCGCTCGTCAGTATTCGGCTAGGTACGAATTGATACACCGACGGTTCAATGATGTGTCTTAATATTGCGCACCTCAAGTGCCGAGCTACAAAAGTGCCATCTACTCTGATGACCAAGAAGTAGAAACACGACTCGAAAGGGGAAGTTTTCCACAATCTTTTGAGTTGTATTAAAAGTTGCCTGCATGCAGGGCTTCGGCAAAAGCTTTGCGAATGCTAGATTTTATATACCAAATAAATGGTGTAAGATCACATCGTTAAATCCTCCGTATGTCAATGGGTACCAATAGAATAGACAAGTTTCGCGATGCCTCGCTCGTCAGTATTCGGCTAAATACGAATTGATACACCGAGGGTTCAATGATGTGTCTTAATATTTCGCACCTCAAGTGCCGGGCTACAAAAGTGCCATCTACTCTGATGACCAAGAAGTAGAACCACGACTCGAAAAGAGAAGTTTTCCACAATCTTTTGAGCTGTATTAAAAGTTGCCTGCATGCAGGGCTTCGGTAAAAGCTTTGCCAATGCTAGATTTTATATACCAAATAAATGGTGTAAGATCACATCGTTAAATCCTCCGTACATCAATGGGTACCAATAGAATAGACTAGTTTCGCGATGCCTCGCTCGTCAGTATTCGGCTAGGTACGAATTGATACACCGACGTTTCAATGATGTGTCTTAATATTTCGCACCTCAAGTGCCGAGCTACAAAAGTGCCATCTACTCTGATGACCAAGAAGTAGAAACACGACTCGAAAAGAGAAGTTTTCCACAATCTTTTGAG
Source organism: Diabrotica virgifera virgifera (assembly GCF_917563875.1). Classification (NCBI taxonomy): domain Eukaryota; kingdom Metazoa; phylum Arthropoda; class Insecta; order Coleoptera; family Chrysomelidae; genus Diabrotica; species Diabrotica virgifera. Next base: position 75,676,864 of record NC_065452.1, on the reverse strand, counting down.
CTGTATTAAAAGTTGCCTGCATGCAGGGCTTCGGCAAAAGCTTTGCCAATGCTAGATTTTATATACCAAATAAATGGTGTAAGATCACATTGTTAAATCCTCCGTATATCAATGGGTACCAATAGAATAGACTAGTTTCGCGATGCCTCGCTCGTCAGTATTCGGCTAGGTACGAATTGATACACCGACGGTTCAATGATGTGTCTTAATATTTCGCACCTCAAGTGCCGAGCTACAAAAGTGTCGTCTACTCTGATGACCAAGAAGTAGAAACACGACTCGAAAAGAGAAGTTTTCCACAATCTTTTGAGCTGTATTAAAATTTGCCTGCATGCAGGGCTTCGGCAAAAGCTTTACCAATGTTAGATTTTGTATACCAAATAAATGGTGTAAGATCACATCGTTAACTCCTCCGTATATCAATGGGTACCAATAGAATAGACTAGTATCGCGATGCCTCGCTCCTCAGTATTGGGCTAGGTACGAATTGATACACTGACGGTTCAATGATGTGTCGTCTTAATATTTCGCACCTCAAGTACCGAGCTACAAAAGTTCCATCTACTCTGATGACCAAGAAGTAGAAACACGACTCGAAAAGAGAAGTTTTCCACAATCTTTTGAGCTGTATTAAAAGTTGCCTGCATGCAGGGCTTCGGCAAAAGCTTTGCCAATGCTAGATTTTATATACCAAATAAATGGTGTAAGATCACATCGTTAAATCCTCCGTATGTCAATGGGTACCAATAGAATAGACAAGTTTCGCGATGCCTCGCTCGTCAGTATTCGGCTAAGTACGAATTGATACACCGAGGGTTCAATGATATGTCTTAATATTTCGCACCTCAAGTGCCGAGCTACAAAAGTGCCATCTACGCTGATGACCAAGAAGTAGAAACACGACTCGAAAAGAGAAGTTTTCCACAATCTTTTGAGCTGTATTAAAAGTTGCCTGCATGCAGGGCTTCGGCAAAAGCTTTGCCATGCTAGATTTTATATACCAAATAAATGGTGTAAGATCACATCGTTAAATCCTCCGTATATCAATGGGTACCAATAGAATAGACTAGTTTCACGATGCCTCGCTCGTCAGTATTCGGCTAGGTACGAATTGATACACCGACGGTTCAATGATGTGTCTTAATATTTCGCACCTCAAGTGCCGAGCTACCAAAGTGCCATCTACTCTGATGACCAACAAGTAGAAACACGACTCGAAAAGGGAAGTTTTCCACAATCTTTTGAGTTGTATTAAAAGTTGCCTGCATGCAGGGCTTCGGTAAAAGCTTTGCCAATGCTAGATTTTATATACCAAATAAATGGTGTAAGATCACATCGTTAAATCTTCCGTATATCAATGGGTACCAATAGAATAGATTAGTTTCGCGATGCCTCGCTCGTCAGTATTCGGCTAGGTTCGAATTGATACACCGACGGTTCAATAATGTGTCTTAATATTTCGCAACTCAAGTGCCGAGCTACAAAAGTGCCATCTACACTGATGACCAAGAAGTAGAAACACGACTCGAAAAGAGAAGTTTTCCACAATCTTTTGAGCTGTATTAAAAGTTGCCTGCATGCAGGGCTTCGGCAAAAACTTTGCCAATGCTAGATTTTATATACCAAATAAATGGTGTAAGATCACATCGTTAAATCCTCCGTATATCAATGGGTACCAATAGAATAGACTAGTTTCGCGATGCCTCGCTCGTCAGTATTCGGCTAGGTACGAATTGATACACCGACGGTTCAATGATGTGTCTTAATATTTCGCACCTCAAGTGCCGAGCTACAAAAGTGCCGTCTACTCTGATGACCAAGAAGTAGAAACACGACTCGAAAAGGGAAGTTTTCCACAATCTTTTGAGCTGTATTAAAAGTTGCCTGCATGCAGGGCTTCGGCAAAAGCTTTGCCAATGTTAGATTTTGTATACCAAATAAATGGTGTAAGATCACATCGTTAAATCCTCCGTATATCAAGGGGTACCAATAGAATAGACTAGTTTCGCGATGCCTCGCTCGTCAGTATTCGGCTAGGTACGAATTGATACACTGACGGTTCAATGATGTGTCTTAATATTTCGCACCTCAAGTACCGAGCTACAAAATTTCCATCTACTCTGATGACCAAGAAGTAGAAACACGACTCGAAAAGAGAAGTTTTCCACAATCTTTTGAGCTGTATTAAAAGTTGCCTGCATGCAGGGCTTCGGCAAAAGCTTTGCCAATGCTAGATTTTATGTACCAAATAAATGGTGTAAGATCACATCGTTAAATCCTCCGTATATCAATGGGTACCAATAGAATAGACTAGTTTCGCGATGCCTCGCTCGTCAGTATTCGGCTAGGTACGAATTGATACACCGACGGTTCAATGATGTGTCTTAATATTTCGCACCTCAAGTGCCGAGCTACAAAAGTGCCGTCTACTCTGATGACCAAGAAGTAGAAACACGACTCGAAAAGAGAAGTTTTCCACAATCTTTTGAGCTGTATTAAAAGTTGCCTGCATGCAGGGCTTCGGCAAAAGCTTTGCCAATGTTAGGTTTTGTATACCAAATAAATGGTGTAAGATCACATCGTTAAATCCTCCGTATATCAATGGGTACCAATAGAATAGACTAGTTTCGCGATGCCTCGCTCGTCAGTATTCGGCTAGGTACGAATTGATACACTGACGGTTCAATGATGTGTCTTAATATTTCGCACCTCAAGTACCGAGCTACAAAAGTTCCATCTACTCTGATGACCAAGAAGTAGAAACACGACTCGAAAAGAGAAGTTTTCCACAATCTTTTGAGCTGTATTAAAAGTTGCCTGCATGCAGGGCTTCGGCAAAAGCTTTGCCAATGCTAGATTTTATATACCAAATAAATGGTGTAAGATCACATCGTTAAATCCTCCGTATGTCAAAGGGTACCAATAGAATAGACAAGTTTCGCGATGCCTCGCTCGTCAGTATTCGGCTAAGTACGAATTGATACACCGAGGGTTCAATGATGTGTCTTAATATTTCGCACCTCAAGTGCCGAGCTACAAAAGTGCCATCTACTCTGATGACCAAGAAGTAGAAACACGACTCGAAAAGAGAAGTTTTCCACAATCTTTTGAGCTGTATTAAAAGTTGCCTGCATGCAGGGCTTCGGCAAAATCTTTGCCATGCTAGATTTTATATACCAAATAAATGGTGTAAGATCACATCGTTAAATCCTCCGTATATCAATGGGTACCAATAGAATAGACCAGTTTCACGATGCCTCGCTCGTCAGTATTCGGCTAGGTACGAATTGATACACCGAGGGTTCAATGATGTGTCTTAAAATTTCGCACCTCAAGTGCCGAGCTACAAAAGTGCCATATACTCTGATGACCAAGAAGTAGAAACACGACTCGAAAAGGGAAGTTTTCCACAATCTTTTGAGTTGTATTAAAAGTTACCTGCATGCAGGGCTTCGGTAAAAGCTTTGCCAATGCTAGATTTTATATACCAAATAAATGGTGTAAGATCACATCGTTAAATCCTCCGTATATCAATGGGTACCAATAGAATAGACTAGTTTCGCGATGCCTCGCTCGTCAGTATTCGGCTAGGTACGAATTGATACACCGACGGTTCAATGATGTGTCTTAATATTTCGCACCTCAAGTGCCGAGCTACAAAAGTGCCATCTACTCTGATGACCAAGAAGTAGAAACACAACTCGAAAAGAGAAGTTTTCCACAATCTTTTGAGCTGTATTAAAAGTTTCCTGCATGCAGGGCTTCGGCAAAAGCTTTGCCAATGCTAGATTTTATATACCAAATAAATGGTGTAAGATCACATCGTTAAATCCTCCGTATATCAATGGGTACCAATAGAATAGACTAGTTTCGCGATGCCTCGCTCGTCAGTATTCGGCTAGGTACGAATTGATACACCGACGGTTCAATGATGTGTCTTAATATTTCGCACCTCAAGTGCCGAGCTACAAAAGTGCCGTCTACTCTGATGACCAAGAAGTAGAAACACGACTCGAAAAGAAAAGTTTTCCACAATCTTTTGAGCTGTATTAAAAGTTGCCTGCATGCAGGGCTTCGGCAAAATCTTTGCCTATGTTAGATTTTGTATACCAAATAAATGGTGTAAGATCACATCGTTAAATCCTCCGTATATCAATGGGTACCAATAGAATAGACTAGTTTCGCGATGCCTCGCTCGTCAGTATTCGGCTAGGTACGAATTGATACACTGAGGGTTCAATGATGTGTCTTAATATTTCGCAACTCAAGTACCGAGCTACAAAAGTTCCATCTACTCTGATGCCCAAGAAGTAGAAACACGACTCGAAAAGGGAAGTTTTCCACAATCTTTTGAGCTTTATTAAAAGTTGCCTGCATGCAGGGCTTCGGCAAAAGCTTTGCCAATGCTAGATTTTATATACCAAATAAATGGTGTAAGATCACATCGTTAAATCCTCCGTATGTCAATGGGTACCAATAGAATAGACAACTTTCGCGATGCTTCGCTTGTCAGTATTCGGCTAAGTACGAATTGATACACCGAGGGTTCAATGATGTGTCTTAATATTTCGCACCTCAAGTGCCGAGCTACAAAAGTGCCATCTACTCTGATGACCAAGAAGTAGAAACACGACTCGAAAAGAGAAGTTTTCTACAATCTTTTGAGCTGTATTAAAAGTTGCCTGCATGCAAGGTTTCGGCAAAAGCTTTGCCATGCTAGATTTTATATACCAAATAAATGGTGTAAGATCACATCGTTAAATCCTCCGTATATCAATGGGTACCAATAGAATAGGCTAGTTTCACGATGCCTCGCTCGTCAGTATTCGGCTAGGTACGAATTGATACACCGACTGTTCAATGATGTGTCTTAATATTTCGCACTTCAAGTGCCGAGCTACAAAAGCGCCATCTACTCTGATGAACAAGAAGTAGAAACACGACTCGAAAAGAGAAGTTTTCCACAATCTTTTGAGCTGTATTAAAAGTTGCGTGCATGCAGGGCTTCGGCAAAAGCTTTGCCAATGCTAGATTTTATATACCAAATAAATGGTGTAAGATCGCATCGTCAAATCCTCCGTGTATTAATGGGTACCAATAGAATAGACTAGTTTAGCGATGCCTCGCTCGTCAGTATTCGGCTAGGTACGAATTGATACACCGACGGTTCAATGATGTGTCTTAATATTTCGCACCTCAAGTGCCGAGCTACAAAAGTGCCATCTACTCTGATGACCAAGAAGTAGAAACACGACTCGAAAAGAGAAGTTTTCCACTATCTTTTGAGCTGTATTAAAAGTTGCCTGCATGCAGGGCTTCGGCAAAAGCTTTGCCAATGCTAGATTTTATATACCAAATAAATGGTGTAAGATCACATCGTTAAATCCTCCGTATATCAATGGGTACCAATAGAATAGACTAGTTTCGCGATGCCTCGCTCGTCAGTATTCGGCTAGGTACGAATTGATACACCGACGGTTCAATGATGTGTCTTAATATTTCGCACCTCAAGTGCCGAGCTACAAAAGTGCCATCTACTCTGATGACCAAGAAGTAGAAACAGGACTCGAAAAGAGAAGTTTTCCACAATATTTTGAGCTGTATTAAAAGTTGCCTGCATGCAGGTCTTCGGCAAAAGCTTTGCCAATGCTAGATTTTGTATACCAAATAAATGGTGTAAGATCATATCTTTAAATCCTCCGTATATCAATGGGTACCAATAGAATAACTAGTTTCGCGATGCCTCGCTCGTCAGTATTCCGCTAGGTACGAATTGATACACCGACGGTTCAATGATGTGTCTTAATATTTCGCACCTCAAGTGCCGAGCTACAAAAGTGCCATCTACTCTGATGACCAAGAAGTAGAAACACGACTCGAAAAGAGAAGTTTTCCACAATCTTTTGAGCTGTATTATAAGTTGCCTGCAAGCAGGGCTTCGGCAAAAGCTTTGCCAATGCTAGATTTTGTATACCAAATAAATGGTGTAAGATCACATCGTTAAATCCTCCGTATATCAATGGGTACCAATAGAATAGACTAGTTTCGCGATGCCTCGCTCTTCAGTATTCGGCTAGGTACGAATTGATACACTGACGGTTCAATGATGTGTCTTAATATTTCGCACCTCAAGTGCCGAGCTACAAAAGTGCCGTCTACTCTGATGACCAAGAAGTAGAAACACGACTCGAAAAGAGAAGTTTTCCACAATCTTTTGAGCTGTATTAAAAGTTGCCTGCATGCAGGGCTTCGGCAAAAGCTTTGCCAATGCTAGATTTTATATACCAAATAAATGGTGTAAGATCACATCGTTAAATCCTCCGTATATCAATGGGTACCAATAGAATAGACTACTTTCGCGATGCCTCGCTCGTCAGTATTCGGCTAGGTACGAATTGATACACCGACGGTTCAATGATGTGTCTTAATATTTTGCACCTCAAGTGCCGAGCTACAAAAGTGCCATCTACTCTGATGACCAAGAAGTAGAAACACGACTCGAAAAGAGAAGTTTTCCACAATCTTTTGAGCTGTATTAAAAGTTGCCTGCATGCAGGGCTTCGGCAAAAGCTTTGCCAATGCTAGATTTTATATACCAAATAAATGGTGTAAGATCACATCGTTAAATCCTCCGTATATCAATGGGTATCAATAGAATATACTAGTTTCACGATGCCTCGCTCGCCAGTATTCGGCTAGGTACGAATTCATACACCGACGGTTCAATGATGTGTCTTAATATTTCGCACCTCAAGTGCCGAGCTACAAAAGTGCCGTCTACTCTGATGACCAAGAAGTAGAAACACGACTCGAAAAGAGAAGTTTTCCACAATCTTTTGAGCTGTATTAAAAGTTGCCTGCATGCAGGGCTTCGGCAAAAGCTTTGCCAATGCTAGATTTTGTATACCAAATAAATGGTGTAAGATCACATCGTTAAATCCTCCGTATATCAATGGGTACCAATAGAATAGACTAGTTTCGCGATGCCTCGCTCGTCAGTATTCGGCTAGGTACGAATTGATACACTGACGGTTCAATGATGTGTCTTAATATTTCGCACCTCAAGTACCGAGCTACAAAAGTTCCATCTACTCTGATGACCAAGAAGTAGAAACACGACTCGAAAAGAGAAGTTTTCCACAATCTTTTGAGCTGTATTAAAAGTTGCCTGCATGCAGGGCTTCGGCAAAAGCTTTGCCAATGCTAGATTTTATATACCAAATAAATGGTGTAAGATCACATCGTTAAATCCTCCGTATGTCAAAGGGTACCAATAGAATAGACAAGTTTCGCGATGCCTCGCTCGTCAGTATTCGGCTAAGTACGAATTGATACACCGAGGGTTCAATGATGTGTCTTAATATTTCGCACCTCAAGTGCCGAGCTACAAAAGTGCCATCTACTCTGATGACCAAGAAGTAGAAACACGACTCGAAAAGAGAAGTTTTCCACAATCTTTTGAGCTGTATTAAAAGTTGCCTGCATGCAGGGCTTCGGCAAAATCTTTGCCATGCTAGATTTTATATACCAAATAAATGGTGTAAGATCACATCGTTAAATCCTCCGTATATCAATGGGTACCAATAGAATAGACCAGTTTCACGATGCCTCGCTCGTCAGTATTCGGCTAGGTACGAATTGATACACCGAGGGTTCAATGATGTGTCTTAAAATTTCGCACCTCAAGTGCCGAGCTACAAAAGTGCCATATACTCTGATGACCAAGAAGTAGAAACACGACTCGAAAAGGGAAGTTTTCCACAATCTTTTGAGTTGTATTAAAAGTTGCCTGCATGCAGGGCTTCGGTAAAAGCTTTGCCAATGCTAGATTTTATATACCAAATAAATGGTGTAAGATCACATCGTTAAATCCTCCGTATATCAATGGGTACCAATAGAATAGACTAGTTTCGCGATGCCTCGCTCGTCAGTATTCGGCTAGGTACGAATTGATACACCGACGGTTCAATGATGTGTCTTAATATTTCGCACCTCAAGTGCCGAGCTACAAAAGTGCCATCTACTCTGATGACCAAGAAGTAGAAACACAACTCGAAAAGAGAAGTTTTCCACAATCTTTTGAGCTGTATTAAAAGTTGCCTGCATGCAGGGCTTCGGCAAAAGCTTTGCCAATGCTAGATTTTATATACCAAATAAATGGTGTAAGATCACATCGTTAAATCCTCCGTATATCAATGGGTACCAATAGAATAGACTAGTTTCGCGATGCCTCGCTCGTCAGTATTCGGCTAGGTACGAATTGATACACCGACGGTTCAATGATGTGTCTTAATATTTCGCACCTCAAGTGCCGAGCTACAAAAGTGCCGTCTACTCTGATGACCAAGAAGTAGAAACACGACTCGAAAAGAAAAGTTTTCCACAATCTTTTGAGCTGTATTAAAAGTTGCCTGCATGCAGGGCTTCGGCAAAATCTTTGCCTATGTTAGATTTTGTATACCAAATAAATGGTGTAAGATCACATCGTTAAATCCTCCGTATATCAATGGGTACCAATAGAATAGACTAGTTTCGCGATGCCTCGCTCGTCAGTATTCGGCTAGGTACGAATTGATACACCGACGGTTCAATGATGTGTCTTAATATTTCGCACCTCAAGTGCCGAGCTACAAAAGTGCCATCTACTCTGATGACCAAGAAGTAGAAACACAACTCGAAAAGAGAAGTTTTCCACAATCTTTTGAGCTGTATTAAAAGTTGCCTGCATGCAGGGCTTCGGCAAAAGCTTTGCCAATGCTAGATTTTATATACCAAATAAATGGTGTAAGATCACATCGTTAAATCCTCCGTATATCAATGGGTACCAATAGAATAGACAAGTTTCGCGATGCCTCGCTCGTCAGTATTCGGCTAGGTACGAATTGATACACCGACGGTTCAATGATGTGTCTTAATATTTCGCAAATCAAGTGCCGAGCTACAAAAGTGCCGTCTACTCTGATGACCAAGAAGTAGAAACACGACTCGAAAAGAAAAGTTTTCCACAATCTTTTGAGCTGTATTAAAAGTTGCCTGCATGCAGGGCTTCGTCAAAATCTTTGCCTATGTTAGATTTTGTATACCAAATAAATGGTGTAAGATCACATCGTTAAATCCTCCGTATATCAATGGGTACCAATAGAATAGACTAGTTTCGCGATGCCTCGCTCGTCAGTATTCGGCTAGGTACGAATTGATACACTGAGGGTTCAATGATGTGTCTTAATATTTCGCAACTCAAGTACCGAGCTACAAAAGTTCCATCTACTCTGATGCCCAAGAAGTAGAAACACGACTCGAAAAGGGAAGTTTTCCACAATCTTTTGAGCTTTATTAAAAGTTGCCTGCATGCAGGGCTTCGGCAAAAGCTTTGCCAATGCTAGATTTTATATACCAAATAAATGGTGTAAGATCACATCGTTAAATCCTCCGTATGTCAATGGGTACCAATAGAATAGACAAGTTTCGCGATGCTTCGCTTGTCAGTATTCGGCTAAGTACGAATTGATACACCGAGGGTTCAATGATATGTCTTAATATTTCGCACCTCAAGTGCCGAGCTACAAAAGTGCCATCTACTCTGATGACCAAGAAGTAGAAACACGACTCGAAAAGAGAAGTTTTCTACAATCTTTTGAGCTGTATTAAAAGTTGCCTGCATGCAAGGTTTCGGCAAAAGCTTTGCCATGCTAGATTTTATATACCAAATAAATGGTGTAAGATCACATCGTTAAATCCTCCGTATATCAATGGGTACCAATAGAATAGGCTAGTTTCACGATGCCTCGTTCGTCAGTATTCGGCTAGGTACGAATTGATACACCGACTGTTCAATGATGTGTCTTAATATTTCGCACTTCAAGTGCCGAGCTACAAAAGCGCCATCTACTCTGATGAACAAGAAGTAGAAACACGACTCGAAAAGAGAAGTTTTCCACAATCTTTTGAGCTGTATTAAAAGTTGCGTGCATGCAGGGCTTCGGCAAAAGCTTTGCCAATGCTAGATTTTATATACCAAATAAATGGTGTAAGATCGCATCGTCAAATCCTCCGTGTATTAATGGGTACCAATAGAATAGACTAGTTTAGCGATGCCTCGCTCGTCAGTATTCGGCTAGGTACGAATTGATACACCGACGGTTCAATGATGTGTCTTAATATTTCGCACCTCAAGTGCCGAGCTACAAAAGTGCCATCTACTCTGATGACCAAGAAGTAGAAACACGACTCGAAAAGAGAAGTTTTCCACTATCTTTTGAGCTGTATTAAAAGTTGCCTGCATGCAGGGCTTCGGCAAAAGCTTTGCCAATGCTAGATTTTATATAACAAATAAATGGTGTAAGATCACATCGTTTAATCCTCCGTATATCAATGGGTACCAATAGAATAGACTAGATTCGCGATGCCTCGCTCGTCAGTATTCGGCTAGGTACGAATTGATACACCTACGGTTCAATGATGTGTCTTAATATTTCGCACCTCAAGTGCCGAGCTACAAAAGTGCCGTCTTCTCTGATGACCAAGAAGTAGAAACACGACTCGAAAAGAGAAGTTTTCCACAATCTTTTGAGCTGTATTAAAAGTTGCCTGCATGCAGGGCTTCACCAAAAGCTTTGCCAATGCTAGATTTTATATACCAAATAAATGGTGTAAGATCACATCGTTAAATCCTCCGTATATCAATGGGTACCAATAGAATAGACTAGTTTCGCGATGCCTCGCTCGTCAGTATTCGGCTAGGTACGAATTGATACACCGACGGTTCAATGATGTGTCTTAATATTTCGCACCTCAAGTGCCGAGCTACAAAAGTGCCATCTACTCTGATGACCAAGAAGTAGAAACAGGACTCGAAAAGAGAAGTTTTCCACAATATTTTGAGCTGTATTAAAAGTTGCCTGCATGCAGGTCTTCGGCAAAAGCTTTGCCAATGCTAGATTTTGTATACCAAATAAATGGTGTAAGATCATATCTTTAAATCCTCCGTATATCAATGGGTACCAATAGAATAACTAGTTTCGCGATGCCTCGCTCGTCAGTATTCCGCTAGGTACGAATTGATACACCGACGGTTCAATGATGTGTCTTAATATTTCGCACCTCAAGTGCCGAGCTACAAAAGTGCCATCTACTCTGATGACCAAGAAGTAGAAACACGACTCGAAAAGAGAAGTTTTCCACAATCTTTTGAGCTGTATTATAAGTTGCCTGCAAGCAGGGCTTCGGCAAAAGCTTTGCCAATGCTAGATTTTGTATACCAAATAAATGGTGTAAGATCACATCGTTAAATCCTCCGTATATCAATGGGTACCAATAGAATAGACTAGTTTCGCGATGCCTCGCTCTTCAGTATTCGGCTAGGTACGAATTGATACACTGACGGTTCAATGATGTGTCTTAATATTTCGCACCTCAAGTGCCGAGCTACAAAAGTGCCGTCTACTCTGATGACCAAGAAGTAGAAACACGACTCGAAAAGAGAAGTTTTCCACAATCTTTTGAGCTGTATTAAAAGTTGCCTGCATGCAGGGCTTCGGCAAAAGCTTTGCCAATGCTAGATTTTATATACCAAATAAATGGTGTAAGATCACATCGTTAAATCCTCCGTATATCAATGGGTACCAATAGAATAGACTACTTTCGCGATGCCTCGCTCGTCAGTATTCGGCTAGGTACGAATTGATACACCGACGGTTCAATGATGTGTCTTAATATTTTGCACCTCAAGTGCCGAGCTACAAAAGTGCCATCTACTCTGATGACCAAGAAGTAGAAACACGACTCGAAAAGAGAAGCTTTCCACAATCTTTTGAGCTGTATTAAAAGTTGCCTGCATGCAGGGCTTCGGCAAAAGCTTTGCCAATGCTAGATTTTATATACCAAATAAATGGTGTAAGATCACATCGTTAAATCCTCCGTATATCAATGGGTATCAATAGAATATACTAGTTTCACGATGCCTCGCTCGCCAGTATTCGGCTAGGTACGAATTCATACACCGACGGTTCAATGATGTGTCTTAATATTTCGCACCTCAAGTGCCGAGCTACAAAAGTGCCGTCTACTCTGATGACCAAGAAGTAGAAACACGACTCGAAAAGAGAAGTTTTCCACAATCTTTTGAGCTGTATTAAAAGTTGCCTGCATGCAGGGCTTCGGCAAAAGCTTTGCCAATGCTAGATTTTGTATACCAAATAAATGGTGTAAGATCACATCGTTAAATCCTCCGTATATCAATGGGTACCAATAGAATAGACTACTTTCGCGATGCCTCGCTCGTCAGTATTCGGCTAGGTACGAATTGATACACCGACGGTTCAATGATGTGTCTTAATATTTTGCACCTCAAGTGCCGAGCTACAAAAGTGCCATCTACTCTGATGACCAAGAAGTAGAAACACGACTCGAAAAGAGAAGTTTTCCACAATCTTTTGAGCTGTATTAAAAGTTGCCTGCATGCAGGGCTTCGGCAAAAGCTTTGCCAATGCTAGATTTTATATACCAAATAAATGGTGTAAGATCACATCGTCAAATCCTCCGTGTATCAATGGGTACCAATAGAATAGACTAGTTTAGCGATGCCTCGCTCGTCAGTATTCGGCTAGTTACGAATTGATACACCGACGGTTCAATGATGTGTCTTAATATTTCGCACCTCAAGTGCCGAGCTACAAAAGTGCCATCTACTCTGATGACCAAGAAGTAGAAACACGACTCGAAAAGAGAAGTTTTCCACAATCTTTTGAGCTGTATTAAAAGATGCCTGCATGCAGGGCTTCGGCAAAAACTTTGCCAATGCTAGATTTTATATACCAAATAAATGGTGTAAGATCACATCGTTAAATCCTCCGTATATCAATGGATACCAATAGAATAGACTAGTTTCGCGATGCCTCGCTCGTCAGTATTCGGCTAGGTACGAATTGATACACCTACGGTTCAATGATGTGTCTTAATATTTCGCACCTCAAGTGCCGAGCTACGAAAGTGCCGTCTACTCTGATGACCAAGAAGTAGAAACACGACTCGAAAAGAGAAGTTTTCCACAATCTTTTGAGCTGTATTAAAAGTTGCCTGCATGCAGGGCTTCGGCAAAAGCTTTGCCAATGCTATATTTTAGATACCAAATAAATGGTGTAAGATCACATCGTTAAATCCTCCGTATATCAATGGGTACCAATAGAATAGAATAGTTTCGCGATGCCTCGCTCGTCAGTATTCGGCTAGGTACGAATTGATACACCGACGGTTCAATGATGTGTCTTAATATTTCGCACCTCAAGTGCCGAGCTACAAAAGTGCCATCTACTCTGATGACCAAGAAGTAGAAACACGAGTCGAAAAGAAAAGTTTTCCACAATCTTTTGAGCTGTATTAAAAGTTGCCTGCATGCAGGGCTTCGGCAAAAGCTTTGCCAATGCTAGATTTTATATACCAAATAAATGGTGTAAGATCACATCGTTAAATCCTCCGTATATCAATGGGTACCAATAGAATAGACTAGTTTCCCGATGCCTCGCTCGTCAGTATTCGGCTAGGTACGAATTGATACACCGACGGTTCAATGATGTGTCTTAATATTTCGCACCTCAAGTTCCGAGCTACAAAAGTGCCATCTACTCTGATGACCAAGATGTAGAAACACGACTCGAAAAGGGAAGTTTTCCACAATCTTTTGGGCTGTACTAAAAGTTGCCTGCATGCAGGGCTTCGGTAAAAGCTTTGCCAATGCTACATTTTATATACCAAATAAATGGTGTAAGATCACATCGTTAAATCCTCCGTATATCAATGGGTACCAATAGAATAGACTAGTTTCACTGACGGTTCAATGATGTGTCTTAATATTTCGCACCTCAAGTTCCGAGCTACAAAAGTGCCATCAACTCTGATGAAGTAGAAGCATGAGTCGAAAAGAGAAGTTTTCCACAATCTTTTGAGCTGTATTAAAAGTTGCCTGCATGCAGGGCTTCGGCAAAAGCTTTGCCAATGCTAGATTTTATATACCAAATAAATGGTGTAAGATCACATCGTTAAATTCTCCGTATATCAATGGGTACCAATAGAATAGACTACTTTCGCGATGCCTCGCTCGTCAGTATTCGGCTAGGTACGAATTGATACACCGACGGTTCAATGATGTGTCATAACATTTTGCACCTCAAGTGCCGAGCTACAAAAGTGCCATCTACTCTGATGACCAAGAAGTAGAAACACGACTCGAAAAGAGAAGTTTTCCACAATCTTTTGAGCTGTATTAAAAGTTGCCTGCATGCAGGGCTTCGGCAAAAGCTTTGCCAATGCTAGATTTTATATACCAAATAAATGGTGTAAGATCACATCGTTAAATCCTCCGTATATCAATGGGTATCAATAGAATATACTAGTTTCACGATGCCTCGCTCGCCAGTATTCGGCTAGGTACGAATTGATACACCGACGGTTCATTGATGTGTCTTAATATTTCGCACCTCAAGTGCCGAGCTACAAAAGTGCCATCTACTCTGATGACCAAGAAGTAGAAACACGACTCGAAAAGAGAAGATTTCCACAATCTTTTGAGCTGTATTAAAAGTTGCCTGCATGCAGGGCTTCGGCAAAAGCTTTGCCAATGCTAGATTTTATATACCAAATAAATGGTGTAAGATCACATCGTTAAATCCTCCGTATATCAATGGGTACCAATAGAATAGACTAGTTTCGCGATGCCTCGCTCGTCAGTATTCGGCTAGGTACGAATTGATACACCGACGGTTCAATGATGTGTCTTAATATTTCGCACCTCAAGTGCCGAGCTACAAAAGTGCTATCTACTCTGATGACCAAGAAGTAGAAACACGACTCGAAAAGAGAAGTTTTCCACAATCTTTTGAGCTGTATTAAAAGTTGCCTGCATGCAGGGCTTCGGCAAAAGCTTTGCCAATGCTAGATTTTATATACCAAATAAATGGTATAAGATCACATCGTTAAATCCTACGTATATCAATGGGTACCGATAGAATAGACTAGTTTCGCGATGCCTCGCTCGTCAGTATTCCGCTAGGTACGAATTGATACACCCACGGTTCAATGATGTGTCTTAATATTTCGCACCTCAAGTGCCGAGCTACAAAAGTGCCATCTACTCTGATGACCAAGAAGTAGAAACACGACTCGAAAAGGGAAGTTTTCCACAATCTTTTGAGCTGTATTAAAAGTTGCCTGCATGCAGGGCTTCGTCAAAAGCTTTGCCAATGCTAGATTTTGTATACCAAATAAATGGTGTAAGATCACATCGTTAAATCCTCCGTATATCAATGGGTACCAATAGAATAGACTATTCTCGCGATGCCCCGCTCGTCAGTATTCGGCTAGGTACGAATTGATACACCGACGGTTCAATGACGTGTCTTAATATCTCGCACCTCAAGTGCCGGGCTACAAAAGTGCCATCTACTCTGATGACCAAGAAGTAGAAACACGACTCGAAAAGAGAAGTTTTCCACAATCTTTTGAGCTGTATTAAAAGTTGCCTGCAAGCACGGCTTCGGCAAAAGCTTTGCCAATGCTAGATTTTGTATACCAAATAAATGGTGTAAGATCACATCGTTAAATCCTCCGTATATCAATGGGTACCAATAGAATAGACTATTCTCGCGATGCCTCGCTCGTCAGTATTCGGCTAGGTACGAATTGATACACTGACGGTTCAAGGATGTGTCTTAATATTTCGCACCTCAAGTGCCGAGCTACAAAAGTTCCATCTACTCTGATGACCAAGAAGTAGAAACACGACTCGAAAAGAGAAGTTTTCCACAATCTTTTGAGCTGTATTAAAAGTTGCCTGCATGCAGGGCTTCGGCAAAAGCTTTGCCAATGCTAGATTTTATATACCAAATAAATGGTGTAAGATCACATCGTTAAATCCTCCGTATATCAATGGGTACCAATAGAACAGGCTAGTTTCCCGATGCCTCGCTCGTCAGTATTCGGCTAGGTACTAATTGATACACCGACGGTTCAATGATGTGTCTTAATATTTCGCACCTCAAGTTCCGAGCTACAAAAGTGCCATCAACTCTGATGAAGTAGAAGCATGAGTCGAAAAGAGAAGTTTTCCACAATCTTTAGAGCTGTATTAAAAGTTGCCTGCATGCAGGGCTTCGGCAAAAGCTTTGCCAATGCTAGATTTTATATACCAAATAAATGGTGTAAGATCACATCGTTAAATTCTCCGTATATCAATGGGTACCAATAGAATAGACTACTTTCGCGATGCCTCGCTCGTCAGTATTCGGCTAGGTACGAATTGATACACCGACGGTTCAATGATGTGTCATAATATTTTGCACCTCAAGTGCCGAGCTACAAAAGTGCCATCTACTCTGATGACCAAGAAGTAGAAACACGACTCGAAAAGAGAAGTTTTCCACAATCTTTTGAGCTGTATTAAAAGTTGCCTGCATGCAGGGCTTCGGCAAAAGCTTTGCCAATGCTAGATTTTATATACCAAATAAATGGTGTAAGAACATCGTTAAATCCTCCGTATATCAATGGGTACCAATAGAATAGACTAGTTTCGCGATGCCTCGCTCGTCAGTATTCGGCTAGGTACGAATTGATACACCGACGGTTCAATGATGTGTCTTAATATTTCGCACCTCAAGTGCCGAGCTACAAAAGTGCTATCTACTCTGACGACCAAGAAGTAGAAACACGACTCGAAAAGAGAAGTTTTTCACAATCTTTTGAGCTGTATTAAAAGTTGCCTGCATGCAGGGCTTCGGCAAAAGCTTTGCCAATGCTAGATTTTATATACCAAATAAATGGTATAAGATCACATCGTTAAATCCTACGTATATCAATGGGTACCAATAGAATAGACTAGTTTCGCGATGCCTCGCTCGTCAGTATTCCGCTAGGTACGAATTGATACACCCACGGTTCAATGATGTGTCTTAATATTTCGCACCTCAAGTGCCGAGCTACAAAAGTGCCATCTACTCTGATGACCAAGAAGTAGAAACACGACTCGAAAAGGGAAGTTTTCCACAATCTTTTGAGCTGTATTAAAAGTTGCCTGCATGCAGGGCTTCGGTAAAAGCTTTGCCAATGCTACATTTTATATACCAAATAAATGGTGTAAGATCACATCGTTAAATCCTCCGTATATCAATGGGTACCAATAGAATAGACTAGTTTCGCGATGCCTCGCTCGTCAGTATTCGGCTAGGTACGAATTGATACACCGACGGTTCAATGACGTGTCTTAATATCTCGCACCTCAAGTGCCGAGCTACAAAAGTGCCATCTACTCTGATGACCAAGAAGTAGAAACACGACTCGAAAAGAGAAGTTTTCCACAATCTTTTGAGCTGTATTAAAAGTTGCCTGCAAGCAGGGCTTCGGCAAAAGCTTTGCCAATGCTAGATTTTGTATACCAAATAAATGGTGTAAGATCACATCGTTAAATCCTCCGTATATCAATGGGTACCAATAGAATAGACTATTCTCGCGATGCCTCGCTCGTCAGTATTCGGCTAGGTACGAATTGATACACTGACGGTTCAAGGATGTGTCTTAATATTTCGCACCTCAAGTGCCGAGCTACAAAGTTCCATCTACTCTGATGACCAAGAAGTAGAAACACGACTCGAAAAGAGAAGTTTTCCACAATCTTTTGAGCTGTATTAAAAGATGCCTGCATGCAGGGCTTCGGCACAAGCTTTGCGAATGCTAGATTTTATATACCAAATAAATGGTGTAAGATCACATCGTTAAATCCTCCGGATATCAATGGGTACCAATAGAATAGACTAGTTTCGCGAAGCCTCGCTCGTCAGTATTCGGCTAGGTACGAATTGATACACCGACGGTTCAATGATGTGTCTTAATATTTCGCACCTCAAGTGCCGAGATACAAAAGTGCCATCTACTCTGATGACCAAGAAGTAGAAACACGACTCGAAAAGAGAAGTTTTCCACAATCTTTTGAGCTGTATTAAAAGGTGCCTGCATGCAGGGCTTCGGCAAAAGCTTTGCCAATGCTAGATTTTATATACCAAATAAATGGTGTAAGATCACATCGTTAAATCCTCCGTATATCAATGGGTACCAATAGAATAGACTAGTTTCGCGATGCCTCGCTCGTCAGTATTCGGCTAGGTACGAATTGATACACCTACGGTTCAATGATGTGTCTTAATATTTCGCACCTCAAGTGCCGAGCTACAAAAGTGCCGTCTACTCTGATGACCAAGAAGTAGAAACACGACTCGAAAAGAGAAGTTTTCCACAATCCTTTGAGCTGTATTAAAAGTTGCCTGCATGCAGGGCTTCGGCAAAACCTTTGCCAATGCTAGATTTTATATACCAAATAAATGGTGTAAGATCACATTGTTAAATCCTCCGTATATCAATGGGTACCAATAGAATAGACTAGTTTCGCGATGCCTCGCTCGTCAGTATTCGGCTAGGTACGAATTGATACACCGACGGTTCAATGATGTGTCTTAATATTTCGCACCTCAAGTGCCGAGCTACAAAAGTGCCATCTACTCTGATGACCAAGAAGTAGAAACACGAGTCGAAAAGAGAAGTTTTCCACAATCTTTTGAGTTGTATTAAAAGTTGCCTGCATGCAGGGCTTCGGCAAAAGCTTTGCCAATGCTAGATTTTATATACCAAATAAATGGTGTAAGATCACATCGTTAAATCCTCCGTATATCAATGGGTACCAATAGAATAGACTAGTTTCCCGATGCCTCGCTCGTCAGTATTCGGCTAGGTACGAATTGATACACCGACGGTTCAATGATGTGTCTTAATATTTCGCACCTCAAGTGCCGAGCTACAAAAGTGCCATCTACTCTGATGACCAAGAAGTAGAAACATGAGTCGAAAAGAGAAGTTTTCCACAATCTTTTGAGCTGTATTAAAAGTTGCCTGCATGCAGGGCTTCGGCAAAAGTTTTGCCAATGCTAGATTCTATATACCAAATAAATGGTGTAAGATCACATCGTTAAATCCTCCGTATATCAATGGGTACCAATAGAATAGACTAGTTTCCCGATGCCTCGCTCGTCAGTATTCGGCTAGGTACGAATTGATACACCGACGGTTCAATGATGTGTCTTAATATTTTGCACCTCAAATGCCGAGCTACAAAAGTGCCATCTACTCTGATGACCAAGAAGTAGAGACACGACTCGAAAAGAGAAGTTTTCCACAATCTTTTGAGCTGTATTAGAAGTTGCCTGCATGCAGGGCTTCGGCAAAAGCTTTGCCAATGCTAGATTTTATATACCAAATACATGGTGTAAGATCACATCGTTAAATCCTCCGTATATCAATGGGTATCCATAGAATAGACTAGTTTCACGATGCCTCGCTCGTCAGTATTCGGCTAGGTACGATTTGATACACCGACGGTTCAATGATGTGTCTTAATATCCTCAAGTGCCGAGCTACAAAAGTGCCATCTACTCTGATGACCAAGAAGTAGAAACACGACTCGAAAAGAGAAGTTTTCCACAATCTTTTGAGCTGTATTAAAAGTTGGCTGCATGCTGGGCTTCGGCAAAAGCTTTGCCAATGCTAGATTTTACATACCAAATAAATGGTGTAAGATCACATCGTTAAATCCTCCGTATATCAATGGGTACCAATAGAATAGACTAGTTTCGCGATGCCTCGCTCGTCAGTATTCCGCTAGGTACGAATTGATACACCGACGGTTCAATGATGTGTCTTAATATTTCGCACCTCAAGTGCCGAGCTACAAAAGTGCCATCTACTCTGATGACCAAAAAGAAGAAACACGACTCGAAAAGGGAAGTTTTCCACAATCTTTTGAGCTGTATTAAAAGATGCCTGCATGCAGGGCTTCGGCAAAAGCTTTGCCAATGCTAGATTTTATATACCAAATAAGTGGTGTAAGATCACATCGTTAAATCCTCCGGATATCAATGGGTACCAATAGAATAGACTAGTTTCGCGATGCCTCGCTCGTCAGTATTCGGCTAGGTACGAATTGATACACCGACGGTTCAATGATGTGTCTTAATATTTCGCACCTCAAGTGCCGAGCTACAAAAGTGCCATCTACTCTGATGACCAAGAAGTAGAAACACGACTCGAAAAGAGAAGTTTTCTACAATCTTTTGAGCTGTAATAAAAGTTGCCTGCATTCAGGGCTTCGGCAAAGGCTTTGCCAATGCTAGATTTTATATACCAAATAAATGGTGTAAGATCACATCGTTAAGTCCTACGTATATCAATGGGTACCAATAGAATAGACTAGTTTCGCGATGCCTCGCTCGTCAGTATTCGGCTAGGTACGAATTGATACACCGACGGTTCAATGATGTGTCTTAATATTTCGCCCCTCAAGTCCCGACCTACAAAATTGCCATCTACTCTGATGACCAAGAAGTAGAAACACGACTCGAATAGAGAAGTTTTCCACAATCTTTTGAGCGGTATTAAAAGTTGCCTGCATGCAGGGCTTCGGCAAAAGCTTTGCCAATGCTAGATTTTATATACCAAATAAATGGTGTAAGATCACATCGTTAAATCCTCCGTATATTAATGGGTACCAATAGAATAGACCAGTTTCGCGATGCCTCGCTCGTCAGTATTCGGCTAGGTACGAATTGATACACCGACGGTTGAATGATGTGTCTTAATATTTCGCACCTCAAGTGCCGAGCTACAAAAGTGCCATCTACTCTGATGACCAAGAAGTAGAAACACGACTCGAAAAGAGAAGTTTTCCACAATCTTTTGAGCTGTATTAAAAGTTGCCTGCATGCAGGGCTTCGGCAAAAGCTTTGCCAATGTTAGATTTTGTATACCAAATAAATGGTGTAAGATCACATCGTTAAATCCTCCGTATATCAATGGGTACCAATAGAATAGACTAGTTTCGCGATGCGTCGCTCGTCAGTATTCGGCTAGGTACGAATTGATACACTGACGGTTCAATGATGTGTCTTAATATTTCGCACCTCAAGTACCGAGCTACAAAAGTTCCATCTACTCTGATGACCAAGAAGTAGAAACACGACTCGAAAAGAGAAGTTTTCCACAATCTTTTGAGCTGTATTAAAAGTTGCCTGCATGCAGGGCTTCGGCAAAAGCTTTGCCAATGCTAGACTTTATATACAAATAAATGGTGTAAGATCGCATCGTTAAATCCTCCGTATATCAATGGGTACCAATAGAATAGACTAGTTTCACGATGCCTCGCTGGTCAGTATTCGGCTAGGTACGAATTGATACACCGACGGTTCAATGATGTGTCTTAATATTTCGCACTTCAAGTGCCGAGCTAAAAAAGTGCCATCTACTCTGATGAACAAGAAGTAGAAACACGACTCGAAAAGAGAAGTTTTCCACAATCTTTTGAGCTGTATTAAAAGTTGCGTGCATGCAGGGCTTCGGCAAAAGCTTTGCCAATGCTAGATTTTATATACCAAATAAATGGTGTAAGATCACATCGTTAAATCCTCCGGATATCAATGGGTACCAATAGAATAGGCTAGTTTCGCGAAGCCTCGCTCGTCAGTATTCGGCTAGGTACGAATTGATACACCGACGGTTCAATGATGTGTCTTAATATTTCGCCCCTCAAGTGCCGAGCTACAAAAGTGCCATCTACTCTGATGACCAAGAAGTAGAAACACGACTCGAAAAGAGAAGTTTTCCACAATCTTTTGAGCTGTATTAAAAGTTGCCTGCATGCAGGGCTTCGGCAAAAGCTTTGCCAATGCTAGATTTTATATACCAAATAAATGGTGTAAGATCACATCGTTAAATCCTCCGGATATCAATGGATACCAATAGAATAGACTAGTTTCGCGAAGCCTCGCTCGTCAGTATTCCGCTAGGTACGAATTGATACACCGACGGTTCAATGATGTGTCTTAATATTTCGCCCCTCAAGTGCCGAGCTACAAAAGTGCCATCTACTCTGATGACCAAGAAGTAGAAACACGACTCGAAAAGAGAAGTTTTCCACAATCTTTTGAGCTGTATTAAAAGTTGCCTGCATGCAGGGCTTCGGCAAAAGCTTTGCCAATGCTAGATTTTATATACCAAATAAATGGTGTAAGATCACATCGTTAAATCCTACGTATATCAATGGGTACCAATAGAATAGACTAGTTTCGCGATGCCTCGCTCGTCAGTATTCGGCTAGGTACGAATTGATACACCGACGGTTCAATGATGTGTCTTAATATTTCGCACCTCAAGTCCCGACCTACAAAATTGCCATCTACTCTGATGACCAAGAAGTAGAAACACGACTCGAAAAGAGAAGTTTTCCAGAATCTTTTGAGCGGTATTAAAAGTTGCCTGCATGCAGGGCTTCGGCAAAAGCTTTGCCAATTCTAGATTTTATATACCAAATAAATGGTGTAAGATCACATCGTTAAATCCTCCGTATATCAATGGGTACCAATAGAATAGACCAGTTTCGCGATGTCTCGCTCGTCAGCATTCGGCTAGGTACGAATTGATACACCGACGGTTCAATGATGTGTCTTAATATTTCGCACCTCAAGTGCCGAGCTACAAAAGTGCCATCTACTCTGACGACCAAGAAGTAGAAACACGACTCGAAAAGAGAAGTTTTCCACAATCTTTTGAGCTGTATTAAAAGTTGCCTGCATGCAGGGCTTCGGCAAAAGATTTGCCAATGCTAGACTTTATATACCAAATAAATGGTGTAAGATCACATCGTTAAATCCTCCGTATATCAATGGGTACCAATAGAATAGACTAGTTTCGCGATGCCTCGCTCGTCAGTATTCGGCTAGGTACGAATTGATACACTGACGGTTCAATGATGTGTCTTAATATTTCGCACCTCAAGTACCGAGCTACAAAAGTTCCATCTACTCTGATGACCGAGAAGTAGAAACACGACTCGAAAAGAGAAGTTTTCCACAATCTTTTGAGCTGTATTAAAAGTTGCCTGCATGCAGGGCTTCGGCAAAAGCTTTGCCAATGCTAGACTTTATATACCAAATAAATGGTGTAAGATCACATCGTTAAATCCTCCGTATATCAATGGGTACCAATAGAATAGATTAGTTTCACGATGCCTCGCTCGTCAGTATTCGGCTAGGTACGAATTGATACACCGACGGTTCAATGATGTGTCTTAATATTTCGCACTTCAAGTGCCGAGCTAAAAAAGTGCCATCTACTCTGATGAACAAGAAGTAGAAACACGACTCGAAAAGAGAAGTTTTCCACAATCTTTTGAGCTGTATTAAAAGTTGCGTGCATGCAGGGCTTCGGCAAAAGCTTTGCCAATGCTAGATTTTATATACCAAATAAATGGTGTAAGATCACATCGTTAAATCCTCCGGATATCAATGGGTACCAATAGAATAGACTAGTTTCGCGAAGCCTCGCTCGTCAGTATTCGGCTAGGTACGAAGTGATACACCGACGGTTCAATGATGTGTCTTAATATTTCGCACCTCAAGTGCCGAGCTACAAAAGTGCCATCTACTCTGATGACCAAGAAGTAGAAACACGACTCGAAAAGAGAAGTTTTCCACAATCTTTTGAGCTGTATTAAAAGTTGCCTGCATGCAGGGCTTCGGCAAAAGCTTTGCCAATGCTTGATTTTATATACCAAATAAATGGTGTAAGATCACATCGTTAAATCCTCCGTATATCAATGGGTACCAATAGAATAGATTAGTTTCGCGATGCCTCGCTCGTCAGTATTCGGCTAGGTACGAATTTATACACCTACGGTTCAATGATGTGTCTTAATATTTCGCACCTCAAGTGCCGACCTACAAAAGTGCCGTCTACTCTGATGACCAAGAAGTAGAAACACGACTCGAAAAGAGAAGTTTTCCACAATCCTTTGAGCTGTATTAAAAGTTGCCTGCATGCAGGGCTTCGGCAAAACCTTTGCCAATGCTAGATTTTATATACCAAATAAATGGTGTAAGATCACATCGTTAAATCCTCCGTATATCAATGGGTACCAATAGAATAGACTATTTTCGCGATGGCTCGCTCGTCAGTATTCGGCTAGGTACGAATTGATACACCGACGGTTCAATGATGTGTCTTAATATTTCGCACCTCAAGTGCCGAGCTACAAAAGTGCCATCTACTCTGATGACCAAGAAGTAGAAACACGAGTCGAAAAGAGAAGTTTTCCACATTCTTTTGAGCTGTATTAAAAGTTGCCTGCATGGAGGGCTTCGGCAAAAGCTTTGCCAATGCTAGATTTTATATACCAAATAAATGGTGTAAGATCACATCGTTAAATCCTCCGTATATCAATGAGTACCAATAGAATAGACTAGTTTCCCGATGCCTCGCTCGTCAGTATTCGGCTAGGTACGAATTGATACACCGACGGTTCAATGATGTGTCTTAACATTTCGCACCTCAAGTGCCGAGCTACAAAAGTGCCATCTACTCTGATGACCAAGAAGTAGAAACATGAGTCGAAAAGAGAAGTTTTCCACAATCCTTTGAGCTGTATTAAAAGTTGCCTGCATGCAGAGCTTCGACAAAAGCTTTGCCAATGCTAGATTTTATATACCAAATAAATGGTGTAAGATCACATCGTTAAATCCTCCGTATATCAATGGGTACCAATAGAATAGACTACTTTCGCGATGCCTCGCTCGTCAGTATCCGGCTAGGTACGAATTGATACACCGACGGTTCAATGATGTGTCTTAATATTTTGCACCTCAAGTGCCGAGCTGCAAAAGTGCCATCTACTCTGATGACCAAGAAGTAGAAACACGACTCGAAAAGAGAAGTTTTCCACAATCTTTTGAGCTGTATTAAAAGTTGCCTGCATGCAGGGCTTCGGCAAAAGTTTTGCCAATGCTAGATTCTATATACCAAATAAATGGTGTAAGATCACATCGTTAAATCCTCCGTATATCAATGGGTACCAATAGAATAGACTACTTTCGCGATGCCTCGCTCGTCAGTATTCGGCTAGGTACGAATTGATACACGGACGGTTCAATGATGTGTCTTAATATTTTGCACCTCAAGTGCCGAGCTACAAAAGTGCCATCTACTCTGATGACCAAGAAGTAGAAACACGACTCGAAAAGAGAAGTTTTCCACAATCTTTTGAGCTGTATTAAAAGTTGCCTGCATGCAGGGCTTCGGCAAAAGCTTTGCCAATGCTAGATTTTATATACCAAATAAATGGTGTAAGATCACATCGTTAAATCCTCCGTATATCAATGGGTACCAATAGAATAGACTAGTTTCGCGATGCCTCGCTCGTCAGTATTCGGCTAGGTACGAATTGATACACCGACGGTTCAATGATGTGTCTTAATATTTCGCACCTCAAGTGCCGAGCTACAAAAGTGCCGTCTACTCTGATGACCAAGAAGTAGAAACACGACTCGAAAAGAGAAGTTTTCCACAATCCTTTGAGCTGTATTAAAAGTTGCCTGCATGCAGGGCTTCGGCAAAACCTTTGCCAATGCTAGATTTTATATACCAAATAAATGGTGTAAGATCACATTGTTAAATCCTCCGTATATCAATGGGTACCAATAGAATAGACTAGTTTCGCGATGCCTCGCTCGTCAGTATTCGGCTAGGTACGAATTGATACACCGACGGTTCAATGATGTGTCTTAATATTTCGCACCTCAAGTGCCGAGCTACAAAAGTGCCATCTACTCTGATGACCAAGAAGTAGAAACACGAGTCGAAAAGAGAAGTTTTCCACAATCTTTTGAGTTGTATTAAAAGTTGCCTGCATGCAGGGCTTCGGCAAAAGCTTTGCCAATGCTAGATTTTATATACCAAATAAATGGTGTAAGATCACATCGTTAAATCCTCCGTATATCAATGGGTACCAATAGAATAGACTAGTTTCCCGATGCCTCGCTCGTCAGTATTCGGCTAGGTACGAATTGATACACCGACGGTTCAATGATGTGTCTTAATATTTCGCACCTCAAGTGCCGAGCTACAAAAGTGCCATCTACTCTGATGACCAAGAAGTAGAAACATGAGTCGAAAAGAGAAGTTTTCCACAATCTTTTGAGCTGTATTAAAAGTTGCCTGCATGCAGGGCTTCGGCAAAAGTTTTGCCAATGCTAGATTCTATATACCAAATAAATGGTGTAAGATCACATCGTTAAATCCTCCGTATATCAATGGGTACCAATAGAATAGACTAGTTTCCCGATGCCTCGCTCGTCAGTATTCGGCTAGGTACGAATTGATACACCGACGGTTCAATGATGTGTCTTAATATTTTGCACCTCAAATGCCGAGCTACAAAAGTGCCATCTACTCTGATGACCAAGAAGTAGAGACACGACTCGAAAAGAGAAGTTTTCCACAATCTTTTGAGCTGTATTAGAAGTTGCCTGCATGCAGGGCTTCGGCAAAAGCTTTGCCAATGCTAGATTTTATATACCAAATACATGGTGTAAGATCACATCGTTAAATCCTCCGTATATCAATGGGTATCCATAGAATAGACTAGTTTCACGATGCCTCGCTCGTCAGTATTCGGCTAGGTACGATTTGATACACCGACGGTTCAATGATGTGTCTTAATATCCTCAAGTGCCGAGCTACAAAAGTGCCATCTACTCTGATGACCAAGAAGTAGAAACACGACTCGAAAAGAGAAGTTTTCCACAATCTTTTGAGCTGTATTAAAAGTTGGCTGCATGCTGGGCTTCGGCAAAAGCTTTGCCAATGCTAGATTTTACATACCAAATAAATGGTGTAAGATCACATCGTTAAATCCTCCGTATATCAATGGGTACCAATAGAATAGACTAGTTTCGCGATGCCTCGCTCGTCAGTATTCCGCTAGGTACGAATTGATACACCGACGGTTCAATGATGTGTCTTAATATTTCGCACCTCAAGTGCCGAGCTACAAAAGTGCCATCTACTCTGATGACCAAAAAGAAGAAACACGACTCGAAAAGGGAAGTTTTCCACAATCTTTTGAGCTGTATTAAAAGATGCCTGCATGCAGGGCTTCGGCAAAAGCTTTGCCAATGCTAGATTTTATATACCAAATAAGTGGTGTAAGATCACATCGTTAAATCCTCCGGATATCAATGGGTACCAATAGAATAGACTAGTTTCGCGATGCCTCGCTCGTCAGTATTCGGCTAGGTACGAATTGATACACCGACGGTTCAATGATGTGTCTTAATATTTCGCACCTCAAGTGCCGAGCTACAAAAGTGCCATCTACTCTGATGACCAAGAAGTAGAAACACGACTCGAAAAGAGAAGTTTTCTACAATCTTTTGAGCTGTAATAAAAGTTGCCTGCATTCAGGGCTTCGGCAAAGGCTTTGCCAATGCTAGATTTTATATACCAAATAAATGGTGTAAGATCACATCGTTAAGTCCTACGTATATCAATGGGTACCAATAGAATAGACTAGTTTCGCGATGCCTCGCTCGTCAGTATTCGGCTAGGTACGAATTGATACACCGACGGTTCAATGATGTGTCTTAATATTTCGCCCCTCAAGTCCCGACCTACAAAATTGCCATCTACTCTGATGACCAAGAAGTAGAAACACGACTCGAATAGAGAAGTTTTCCACAATCTTTTGAGCGGTATTAAAAGTTGCCTGCATGCAGGGCTTCGGCAAAAGCTTTGCCAATGCTAGATTTTATATACCAAATAAATGGTGTAAGATCACATCGTTAAATCCTCCGTATATTAATGGGTACCAATAGAATAGACCAGTTTCGCGATGCCTCGCTCGTCAGTATTCGGCTAGGTACGAATTGATACACCGACGGTTGAATGATGTGTCTTAATATTTCGCACCTCAAGTGCCGAGCTACAAAAGTGCCATCTACTCTGATGACCAAGAAGTAGAAACACGACTCGAAAAGAGAAGTTTTCCACAATCTTTTGAGCTGTATTAAAAGTTGCCTGCATGCAGGGCTTCGGCAAAAGCTTTGCCAATGTTAGATTTTGTATACCAAATAAATGGTGTAAGATCACATCGTTAAATCCTCCGTATATCAATGGGTACCAATAGAATAGACTAGTTTCGCGATGCGTCGCTCGTCAGTATTCGGCTAGGTACGAATTGATACACTGACGGTTCAATGATGTGTCTTAATATTTCGCACCTCAAGTACCGAGCTACAAAAGTTCCATCTACTCTGATGACCAAGAAGTAGAAACACGACTCGAAAAGAGAAGTTTTCCACAATCTTTTGAGCTGTATTAAAAGTTGCCTGCATGCAGGGCTTCGGCAAAAGCTTTGCCAATGCTAGACTTTATATACAAATAAATGGTGTAAGATCGCATCGTTAAATCCTCCGTATATCAATGGGTACCAATAGAATAGACTAGTTTCACGATGCCTCGCTGGTCAGTATTCGGCTAGGTACGAATTGATACACCGACGGTTCAATGATGTGTCTTAATATTTCGCACTTCAAGTGCCGAGCTAAAAAAGTGCCATCTACTCTGATGAACAAGAAGTAGAAACACGACTCGAAAAGAGAAGTTTTCCACAATCTTTTGAGCTGTATTAAAAGTTGCGTGCATGCAGGGCTTCGGCAAAAGCTTTGCCAATGCTAGATTTTATATACCAAATAAATGGTGTAAGATCACATCGTTAAATCCTCCGGATATCAATGGGTACCAATAGAATAGGCTAGTTTCGCGAAGCCTCGCTCGTCAGTATTCGGCTAGGTACGAATTGATACACCGACGGTTCAATGATGTGTCTTAATATTTCGCCCCTCAAGTGCCGAGCTACAAAAGTGCCATCTACTCTGATGACCAAGAAGTAGAAACACGACTCGAAAAGAGAAGTTTTCCACAATCTTTTGAGCTGTATTAAAAGTTGCCTGCATGCAGGGCTTCGGCAAAAGCTTTGCCAATGCTAGATTTTATATACCAAATAAATGGTGTAAGATCACATCGTTAAATCCTCCGGATATCAATGGATACCAATAGAATAGACTAGTTTCGCGAAGCCTCGCTCGTCAGTATTCCGCTAGGTACGAATTGATACACCGACGGTTCAATGATGTGTCTTAATATTTCGCCCCTCAAGTGCCGAGCTACAAAAGTGCCATCTACTCTGATGACCAAGAAGTAGAAACACGACTCGAAAAGAGAAGTTTTCCACAATCTTTTGAGCTGTATTAAAAGTTGCCTGCATGCAGGGCTTCGGCAAAAGCTTTGCCAATGCTAGATTTTATATACCAAATAAATGGTGTAAGATCACATCGTTAAATCCTACGTATATCAATGGGTACCAATAGAATAGACTAGTTTCGCGATGCCTCGCTCGTCAGTATTCGGCTAGGTACGAATTGATACACCGACGGTTCAATGATGTGTCTTAATATTTCGCACCTCAAGTCCCGACCTACAAAATTGCCATCTACTCTGATGACCAAGAAGTAGAAACACGACTCGAAAAGAGAAGTTTTCCAGAATCTTTTGAGCGGTATTAAAAGTTGCCTGCATGCAGGGCTTCGGCAAAAGCTTTGCCAATTCTAGATTTTATATACCAAATAAATGGTGTAAGATCACATCGTTAAATCCTCCGTATATCAATGGGTACCAATAGAATAGACCAGTTTCGCGATGTCTCGCTCGTCAGCATTCGGCTAGGTACGAATTGATACACCGACGGTTCAATGATGTGTCTTAATATTTCGCACCTCAAGTGCCGAGCTACAAAAGTGCCATCTACTCTGACGACCAAGAAGTAGAAACACGACTCGAAAAGAGAAGTTTTCCACAATCTTTTGAGCTGTATTAAAAGTTGCCTGCATGCAGGGCTTCGGCAAAAGATTTGCCAATGCTAGACTTTATATACCAAATAAATGGTGTAAGATCACATCGTTAAATCCTCCGTATATCAATGGGTACCAATAGAATAGACTAGTTTCGCGATGCCTCGCTCGTCAGTATTCGGCTAGGTACGAATTGATACACTGACGGTTCAATGATGTGTCTTAATATTTCGCACCTCAAGTACCGAGCTACAAAAGTTCCATCTACTCTGATGACCGAGAAGTAGAAACACGACTCGAAAAGAGAAGTTTTCCACAATCTTTTGAGCTGTATTAAAAGTTGCCTGCATGCAGGGCTTCGGCAAAAGCTTTGCCAATGCTAGACTTTATATACCAAATAAATGGTGTAAGATCACATCGTTAAATCCTCCGTATATCAATGGGTACCAATAGAATAGATTAGTTTCACGATGCCTCGCTCGTCAGTATTCGGCTAGGTACGAATTGATACACCGACGGTTCAATGATGTGTCTTAATATTTCGCACTTCAAGTGCCGAGCTAAAAAAGTGCCATCTACTCTGATGAACAAGAAGTAGAAACACGACTCGAAAAGAGAAGTTTTCCACAATCTTTTGAGCTGTATTAAAAGTTGCGTGCATGCAGGGCTTCGGCAAAAGCTTTGCCAATGCTAGATTTTATATACCAAATAAATGGTGTAAGATCACATCGTTAAATCCTCCGGATATCAATGGGTACCAATAGAATAGACTAGTTTCGCGAAGCCTCGCTCGTCAGTATTCGGCTAGGTACGAAGTGATACACCGACGGTTCAATGATGTGTCTTAATATTTCGCACCTCAAGTGCCGAGCTACAAAAGTGCCATCTACTCTGATGACCAAGAAGTAGAAACACGACTCGAAAAGAGAAGTTTTCCACAATCTTTTGAGCTGTATTAAAAGTTGCCTGCATGCAGGGCTTCGGCAAAAGCTTTGCCAATGCTTGATTTTATATACCAAATAAATGGTGTAAGATCACATCGTTAAATCCTCCGTATATCAATGGGTACCAATAGAATAGATTAGTTTCGCGATGCCTCGCTCGTCAGTATTCGGCTAGGTACGAATTTATACACCTACGGTTCAATGATGTGTCTTAATATTTCGCACCTCAAGTGCCGACCTACAAAAGTGCCGTCTACTCTGATGACCAAGAAGTAGAAACACGACTCGAAAAGAGAAGTTTTCCACAATCCTTTGAGCTGTATTAAAAGTTGCCTGCATGCAGGGCTTCGGCAAAACCTTTGCCAATGCTAGATTTTATATACCAAATAAATGGTGTAAGATCACATCGTTAAATCCTCCGTATATCAATGGGTACCAATAGAATAGACTATTTTCGCGATGGCTCGCTCGTCAGTATTCGGCTAGGTACGAATTGATACACCGACGGTTCAATGATGTGTCTTAATATTTCGCACCTCAAGTGCCGAGCTACAAAAGTGCCATCTACTCTGATGACCAAGAAGTAGAAACACGAGTCGAAAAGAGAAGTTTTCCACATTCTTTTGAGCTGTATTAAAAGTTGCCTGCATGGAGGGCTTCGGCAAAAGCTTTGCCAATGCTAGATTTTATATACCAAATAAATGGTGTAAGATCACATCGTTAAATCCTCCGTATATCAATGAGTACCAATAGAATAGACTAGTTTCCCGATGCCTCGCTCGTCAGTATTCGGCTAGGTACGAATTGATACACCGACGGTTCAATGATGTGTCTTAACATTTCGCACCTCAAGTGCCGAGCTACAAAAGTGCCATCTACTCTGATGACCAAGAAGTAGAAACATGAGTCGAAAAGAGAAGTTTTCCACAATCCTTTGAGCTGTATTAAAAGTTGCCTGCATGCAGAGCTTCGACAAAAGCTTTGCCAATGCTAGATTTTATATACCAAATAAATGGTGTAAGATCACATCGTTAAATCCTCCGTATATCAATGGGTACCAATAGAATAGACTACTTTCGCGATGCCTCGCTCGTCAGTATCCGGCTAGGTACGAATTGATACACCGACGGTTCAATGATGTGTCTTAATATTTTGCACCTCAAGTGCCGAGCTGCAAAAGTGCCATCTACTCTGATGACCAAGAAGTAGAAACACGACTCGAAAAGAGAAGTTTTCCACAATCTTTTGAGCTGTATTAAAAGTTGCCTGCATGCAGGGCTTCGGCAAAAGTTTTGCCAATGCTAGATTCTATATACCAAATAAATGGTGTAAGATCACATCGTTAAATCCTCCGTATATCAATGGGTACCAATAGAATAGACTACTTTCGCGATGCCTCGCTCGTCAGTATTCGGCTAGGTACGAATTGATACACGGACGGTTCAATGATGTGTCTTAATATTTTGCACCTCAAGTGCCGAGCTACAAAAGTGCCATCTACTCTGATGACCAAGAAGTAGAAACACGACTCGAAAAGAGAAGTTTTCCACAATCTTTTGAGCTGTATTAAAAGTTGCCTGCATGCAGGGCTTCGGCAAAAGCTTTGCCAATGCTAGATTTTATATACCAAATAAATGGTGTAAGATCACATCGTTAAATCCTCCGTATATCAATGGGTATCCATAGAATAGATTAGTTTCACGATGCCTCGCTCGTCAGTATTCGGCTAGGTACGAATTGATACACCGACGGTTCAATGATGTGTCTTAATATTTCGCACCTCAAGTGCCGAGCTACAAAAGTGCCATCTACTCTGATGACCAAGAAGTAGAAACACGACTCGAAAAGAGAAGTTTTCCACAATCTTTTGAGCTGTATTAAAAGTTGGCTGCTTGCTGGGCTTCGGCAAAAGCTTTGCCAATGCTAGATTTTATATACCAAATAAATGGTGTAGGATCACATCGTTAAATCCTCCGTATATCAATGGGTACCAATAGAATAGACTAGTGTCGCGATGCCTCGCTCGTCAGTATTCCGCTAGGTACGAATTGATACACCGACGGTTCAATGATGTGTCTTAATATTTCGCACCTCAAGTGCCGAGCTACAAAAGTGCCATCTACTCTGATGACCAAGAAGTAGAAACACGACTCGAAAAGGGAAGTTTTCCACAACCTTTTGAGCTGTATTAAAAGATGCCTGCATGCAGGGCTTCGGCAAAAGCTTTGCCAATGCTAGATTTTATATACCAAATAAATGGTGTAAGATCACATCGTTAAATCCTCCGGATATCAATGGGTACCAATAGAATAGACTAGTTTCGCGATGCCTCGCTTGTCAGTATTCGGCTAGGTACGAATTAATACACCGACGGTTCAATGATGTGTCTTAATATTTCGCACCTCAAGTGCCGAGCTACAAAAGTGCCATCTACTCTGATGACCAAGAAGTAGAAAAACGACTCGAAAAGAGAAGTTTCCTACAATCTTTTAAGCTGTATTAAAAGCTGCCTGCATTCAGGGCTTCGGCAAAAGCTTTGCCAATGCTAGATTTTATATACCAAATAAATGGTGTAAGATCACATCGTTAAATCCTACGTATATCAATGGGTACCAATAGAATAGACTAGTTTCGCGATGCCTCGCTCGTCAGTATTCGGCTAGGTACGAATTGATACACCGACGGTTCAATGATGTGTCTTAATATTTCGCACCTCAAATCCCGACCTACAAAATTGACATCTACTCTGATGACCAAGAAGTAGAAACACGACTCGAAAAGAGAAGTTTTCCACAATCTTTTGAGCTGTATTAAAAGTTGCCTGCATGCAGGGCTTCGGCAAAAGCTTTGCCAATGCTAGACTTTATATACCAAATAAATGGTGTAAGATCACATCGTTAAATCCTCCGTATATCAATGGGTACCAATAGAATAGACTAGTTTCACGATGCCTCGCTCGTCAGTATTCGGCTAAGTACGAATTGATACACCGACGGTTCAATGATGTGTCTTAATATTTCGCACTTCAAGTGCCGAGCTAAAAAAGTGCCCTCTACTCTGATGAACAAGTAGTAGAAACACGACTCGAAAAGAGAAGTTTTCCACAATCTTTTGAGCTGTATTAAAAGTTGCGTGCATGCAGGGCTTCGGCAAAAGCTTTGCCAATGCTAGATTTTATATACCAAATAAATGGTGTAAGATCACATCGTCAAATCCTCCGTGTATCAATGCGTACCAATAGAATAGACTAGTTTAGCGATGCCTCGCTCGTCAGTATTCGACTAGGTACGAATTGATACACCGACGGTTCAATGATGTGTCTTAATATTTCGCACCTCAAGTGCCGAGCTACAAAAGTGCCATCTCCTCTGATGACCAAGAAGTAGAAACATGACTCGAAAAGAGAAGTTTTCCACAATCTTTTGAGCTGTATTAAAAGTTGCCTGCATGCAGGGCTTCGGCAAAAGCTTTGCCAATGCTAGATTTTATATACCAAATAAATGGTGTAAGATCACATCGTTAAATCCTACGTATATCAATGGGTACCAATAGAATAGACTAGTTTCGCGATGCCTCGCTCGTCAGTATTCGGCTAGGTACGAATTGATACACCGACGGTTCAATGATGTGTCTTAATATTTCGCACCTCAAGTGCCGAGCTACAAAAGTGCCATCTACTCTGATGACCAAGAAGTAGAAACACGACTCGAAAAGAGAAGTTTTCCACAATCTTTTGAGCTGTATTAAAAGTTGCCTGCATGCAGGGCTTCGGCAAAATCTTTGCCAATGCTAGATTTTATATACCAAATAAATGGTGTAAGATCACATCGTTAAATCTTACGTATATCAATGGGTACCAATAGAATAGACTAGTTTCGCGATGCCTCGCTCGTCAGTATTCGGCTAGGTCCGAATTGATACACCGACGGTTCAATGATGTGTCTTAATATTTCGCTCCTCAAGTACCGAGCTACAAAAGTGCCATCTACTCTGATGACCAAGAAGTAGAAACACGACTCGAAAAGAGAAGTTTTCCACAATCTTTTGAGCTGTATTAAAAGTTGCCTGCATGCAGGGCTTCGGCAAAAGCTTTGCCAATGCTAGATTTTATATACCAAATAAATGGTGTAAGATCACATCGTTAAATCCTACGTATATCACTGGGTACCAATAGAATAGACTATTTTCGCGATGCCTCGCTCGTCAGTATTCCGCTAGGTACGAATTGATACACCGACGGTTCAATGATGTGTCTTAATATTTCGCACCTCAAGTGCCTAGCTACAAAAGTGCCATCTACTCTGATGACCAAGAAGTAGAAACACGACTCGAAAAGGGAAGTTTTCCACAATCTTTTGGGCTGTATTAAAAGTTGCCTGCATGCAGGGTTTCGGTAAAAGCTTTGCCAATGCTACATTTTATATACCAAATAAATGGTGTAAGATCACATCGTTAAATCCTCCGTATATCAATGGGTACCAATAGAATAGACTAGTTTCGCGATGCCTCGCTCGTCAGTATTCGGCTAGGTACGAATTGATACACCGACGGTTCAATGATGTGTCTTAATATTTCGCACCTCAAGTGCCGAGCTACAAAAGTGCCATCTACTCTAATGACCAAGAAGTAGAAACACGACTCGAAAAGAGAAGTTTTCCACAATCTTTTGAGCTCTATTAAAAGTTGCCTGCAAGCAGGGCTTCGGCAAAAGCTTTGCCAATGCTAGATTTTGTATACCAAATAAATGGTGTAAGATCACATCGTTAAATCCTCCGTATATCAATGGGTACCAATAGAATAGACTAGTTTCGCGATGCCTCGCTCTTCAGTATTCGGCTAGGTACGAATTGATACACTGACGGTTCAATGATGTGTCTTAATATTTCGCACCTCAAGTGCCGAGCTACAAAAGTTCCATCTACTCTGATGACCAAGAAGTAGAATCACGACTCGAAAAGAGAAGTTTTCCACAATCTATTGAGCTGTATTAAAAGATGCCTGCATGCAGGGCTTCAGCAAAAGCTTTGCCAATGCTAGATTTTATATACCAAATAAATGGTGTAAGATCACATCGTTAAATCCTCCGGATATTAATGGGTACCAATAGAATAGACTAGTTTCGCGATGCCTCGCTCGTCAGTATTCGGCTAGGTACGAATTGATACACCGACGGTTCAATGATGTGTCTTAATATTTCGCACCTCAAGTGCCGAGCTACAAAAGTGCCATCTACTCTGATGACCAAGAAGTAGAAACACGACTCGAAAAGAGAAGTTTTCTACAATCTTTTGAGCTGTATTAAAAGTTGCCTGCATGCAGGGCTTCGGCAAAAGCTTTGCCAATGCTAGATTTTATATACCAAATAAATGGTGTAAGATCACATCGTTAAATCCTACGTATATCAATGGGTACCAATAGAACAGACTAGTTTCGCGATGCCTCGCTCGTCAGTATTCGGCTAGGTACGAATTGATACACCGACGGTTCAATGATGTGTCTTAATATTGCGCACCTCAAGTGCCGAGCTACAAAATTGCCATCTACTCTGATGACCAAGAAGTAGAAACACGACTCGAAAAGGGAAGTTTTCCACAATCTTTTGAGTTGTATTAAAAGTTGCCTGCATGCAGGGCTTCGGTAAAAGCTTTGCCAATGCTAGATTTTATATACCAAATAAATGGTGTAAGATCACATCGTTAAATCCTCCGTATATCAATGGGTACCAATAGAATAGACTAGTTTCGCGATGCCTCGCTCGTCAGTATTCGGCTAGGTACGAATTGATACACCGACGGTTCAATGATGTGTCTTAATATTTCGCACCTCAAGTGCCGAGCTACAAAAGTGCCATCTACTCTGATGACCAAGAAGTAGAAACACGACACGAAAAGAGAAGTTTTCCACAATCTTTTGAGCTGTATTAAAAGTTGCCTGCATGCAGGGCTTCGGCAAAAGCTTTGCCAATGTTAGATTTTGTATACCAAATAAATGGTGTAAGATCACATCGTTAAATCCTCCGTATATCAATGGGTACCAATAGAATAGACTAGTTTCGCGATGCCTCGCTCGTCAGTATTCGGCTAGGTACGAATTGATACACCGAGGGTTCAATGATGTGTCTTAATATTGCGCACCTCAAGTGCCGAGCTACAAAAGTGCCATCTACTCTGATGACCAAGATGTAGAAACACGACTCGAAAAGGGAAGTTTTCCACAATCTTTTGGGCTGTATTAAAAGTTGCCTGCATGCAGGGCTTCGGCAAAAGCTTTGCCAATGCTAGATTTTATATACCAAATAAATGGTGTAAGATCACATCGTTAAATCCTACGTATATCAATGGGTACCAATAGAATAGACTAGTTTCGCGATGCCTCGCTCGTCAGTATTCGGCTAGGTACGAATTGATACACCGACGGTTCAATGATGTGTCTTAATATTTCGCACCTCAAGTGCCGAGCTACAAAAGTGCCATCTACTCTGATGACCAAGAAGTAGAAACACGACTCGAAAAGAGAAGTTTTCCACAATCTTTTGAGCTGTATTAAAAGTTGCCTGCATGCAGGGCTTCGGCAAAATCTTTGCCAATGCTAGATTTTATATACCAAATAAATGGTGTAAGATCACATCGTTAAATCTTACGTATATCAATGGGTACCAATAGAATAGACTAGTTTCGCGATGCCTCGCTCGTCAGTATTCGGCTAGGTCCGAATTGATACACCGACGGTTCAATGATGTGTCTTAATATTTCGCTCCTCAAGTGCCGAGCTACAAAAGTGCCATCTACTCTGATGACCAAGAAGTAGAAACACGACTCGAAAAGAGAAGTTTTCCACAATCTTTTGAGCTGTATTAAAAGTTGCCTGCATGCAGGGCTTCGGCAAAAGCTTTGCCAATGCTAGATTTTATATACCAAATAAATGGTGTAAGATCACATCGTTAAATCCTACGTATATCACTGGGTACCAATAGAATAGACTATTTTCGCGATGCCTCGCTCGTCAGTATTCCGCTAGGTACGAATTGATACACCGACGGTTCAATGATGTGTCTTAATATTTCGCACCTCAAGTGCCTAGCTACAAAAGTGCCATCTACTCTGATGACCAAGAAGTAGAAACACGACTCGAAAAGGGAAGTTTTCCACAATCTTTTGGGCTGTATTAAAAGTTGCCTGCATGCAGGGTTTCGGTAAAAGCTTTGCCAATGCTACATTTTATATACCAAATAAATGGTGTAAGATCACATCGTTAAATCCTCCGTATATCAATGGGTACCAATAGAATAGACTAGTTTCGCGATGCCTCGCTCGTCAGTATTCGGCTAGGTACGAATTGATACACCGACGGTTCAATGATGTGTCTTAATATTTCGCACCTCAAGTGCCGAGCTACAAAAGTGCCATCTACTCTAATGACCAAGAAGTAGAAACACGACTCGAAAAGAGAAGTTTTCCACAATCTTTTGAGCTCTATTAAAAGTTGCCTGCAAGCAGGGCTTCGGCAAAAGCTTTGCCAATGCTAGATTTTGTATACCAAATAAATGGTGTAAGATCACATCGTTAAATCCTCCGTATATCAATGGGTACCAATAGAATAGACTAGTTTCGCGATGCCTCGCTCTTCAGTATTCGGCTAGGTACGAATTGATACACTGACGGTTCAATGATGTGTCTTAATATTTCGCACCTCAAGTGCCGAGCTACAAAAGTTCCATCTACTCTGATGACCAAGAAGTAGAATCACGACTCGAAAAGAGAAGTTCTCCACAATCTATTGAGCTGTATTAAAAGATGCCTGCATGCAGGGCTTCAGCAAAAGCTTTGCCAATGCTAGATTTTATATACCAAATAAATGGTGTAAGATCACATCGTTAAATCCTCCGGATATTAATGGGTACCAATAGAATAGACTAGTTTCGCGATGCCTCGCTCGTCAGTATTCGGCTAGGTACGAATTGATACACCGACGGTTCAATGATGTGTCTTAATATTTCGCACCTCAAGTGCCGAGCTACAAAAGTGCCATCTACTCTGATGACCAAGAAGTAGAAACACGACTCGAAAAGAGAAGTTTTCTACAATCTTTTGAGCTGTATTAAAAGTTGCCTGCATGCAGGGCTTCGGCAAAAGCTTTGCCAATGCTAGATTTTATATACCAAATAAATGGTGTAAGATCACATCGTTAAATCCTACGTATATCAATGGGTACCAATAGAACAGACTAGTTTCGCGATGCCTCGCTCGTCAGTATTCGGCTAGGTACGAATTGATACACCGACGGTTCAATGATGTGTCTTAATATTGCGCACCTCAAGTGCCGAGCTACAAAATTGCCATCTACTCTGATGACCAAGAAGTAGAAACACGACT
Organism: Diabrotica virgifera virgifera; assembly: GCF_917563875.1. Lineage (NCBI taxonomy): Eukaryota > Metazoa > Arthropoda > Insecta > Coleoptera > Chrysomelidae > Diabrotica > Diabrotica virgifera. Next base: position 75,637,786 of record NC_065452.1, on the reverse strand, counting down.
CGAAAAGGGAAGTTTTCCACAATCTTTTGAGTTGTATTAAAAGTTGCCTGCATGCAGGGCTTCGGTAAAAGCTTTGCCAATGCTAGATTTTATATACCAAATAAATGGTGTAAGATCACATCGTTAAATCCTCCGTATATCAATGGGTACCAATAGAATAGACTAGTTTCGCGATGCCTCGCTCGTCAGTATTCGGCTAGGTACGAATTGATACACCGACGGTTCAATGATGTGTCTTAATATTTCGCACCTCAAGTGCCGAGCTACAAAAGTGCCATCTACTCTGATGACCAAGAAGTAGAAACACGACACGAAAAGAGAAGTTTTCCACAATCTTTTGAGCTGTATTAAAAGTTGCCTGCATGCAGGGCTTCGGCAAAAGCTTTGCCAATGTTAGATTTTGTATACCAAATAAATGGTGTAAGATCACATCGTTAAATCCTCCGTATATCAATGGGTACCAATAGAATAGACTAGTTTCGCGATGCCTCGCTCGTCAGTATTCGGCTAGGTACGAATTGATACACCGAGGGTTCAATGATGTGTCTTAATATTGCGCACCTCAAGTGCCGAGCTACAAAAGTGCCATCTACTCTGATGACCAAGATGTAGAAACACGACTCGAAAAGGGAAGTTTTCCACAATCTTTTGGGCTGTATTAAAAGTTGCCTGCATGCAGGGCTACGGTAAAAGCTTTGCCAATGCTACATTTTATATACCAAATAAATGGTGTAAGATCACATCGTTAAATCCTCCGTATATCAATGGGTACCTATAGAATAGACTAGTTTCGCGATGCCTCGCTCGTCAGTATTCGGCTAGGTACGAATTGATACACCGACGGTTCAATGATGTGTCTTAATAATTCGCACCTCAAGTGCCGAGCTACAAAAGTGCCATCTACTCTGATGACCAAGAAGTAGAAACACGACTCGAAAAGAGAAGTTTTCCACAATCTTTTGAGCTGTATTAAAAGTTGCCTGCAAGCAGGGCTTCGGCAAAAGCTTTGCCAATGCTAGATTTTGTATACCAAATAAATGGTGTAAGATCACATCGTTAAATCCTCCGTATATCAATGGGTACCAATAGAATAGACTAGTTTCGCGATGCCTCGCTCTTCAGTATTCGGCTAGGTACGAATTGATACACTGACGGTTCAATGATGTGTCTTAATATTTCGCACCTCAAGTGCCGAGCTACAAATGTTCCATCTACTCTGATGACCAAGAAGTAGAAACACGACTCGAAAAGAGAAGTTTTCCACAATCTTTTGAGCTGTATTAAAAGATGCCTGCATGCAGGGCTTCGGCAAAAGCTTTGCCAATGCTAGATTTTATATACCAAATAAATGGTGTAAGATCACATCGTTAAATCCTCCGGATATCAATGGGTAACAATAGAATAGACTAGTTTCGCGATGCCTCGCTCGTCAGTATTCGGCTAGGTACGAATTGATACACCGACGGTTCAATGATGTGTCTTAATATTTCGCACCTCAGTGCCGAGCTACAAAAGTGCCATCTACTCTGATGACCAAGAAGTAGAAACACGACTCGAAAAGAGAAGTTTTCCACAATCTTTTGAGCTGTATTAAAAGTTGCCTGCATGCAGGGCTTCGGCAAAAGCTTTGCCAATGCTAGATTTTATATACCAAATAAATGGTGTAAGATCACATCGTTAAATCCTCCGTATATTAATGGGTACCAATAGAATAGACTAGTTTCGCGATGCCTCGCTCGTCAGTATTCGGCTAGGTACGAATTGATACACCGACGGTTCAATGATGTGTCTTAATATTTCGCACCTCAAGTGCCGAGCTACAAAAGTGCCATCTACTCTGATGACCAAGAAGTAGAAACACGAGTCGAAAAGAGAAGTTTTCCACAATCTTTTGAGCTGTATTAAAAGTTGCCTGCATGCAGGGCTTCGGCAAAAGCTTTGCCAATGCTAGATTTTATATACCAAATAAATGGTGTAAGATCACATCGTTAAATCCTCCGTATATCAATGGGTACCAATAGAATAGACTAGTTTCCCGATGCCTCGCTCGTCAGTATTCGGCTAGGTACGAAATGATACACCGACGGTTCAATGATGTGTCTTAATATTTCGCACCTCAAGTGCCGAGCTACAAAAGTGCCATCTACTCTGATGATCAAGAAGTAGAAACATGAGTAGAAAAGAGAAGTTTTCCACAATCTTTTGAGCTGTATTAAAAGTTGCCTGCATGCAGGGCTTCGACAAAATCTTTGCCAATGCTAGATTTTATATACCAAATAAATGGTGTAAGATCACATCGTTAAATCCTCCGTATATCAATGGGTACCAATAGAATAGACTACTTTCGCGATGCCTCGCTCGTCAGTATTCGGCTAGATACGAATTGATACACCGACGGTTCAATGATGTGTCTTAATATTTTGCACCTCAAGAGCCGAGCTACAAAAGTGCCATCTACTCTGATGACCAAGAAGTAGAAACACGACTCGAAAAGAGAACTTTTCCACAATCTTTTGAGCTGTATTAAAAGTTGCCTGCATGCAGGGCTTCGGCAAAAGCTTTGCCAATGCTAGATTTTATATACCAAATAAATGGTGTAAGATCACATCGTTAAATCCTCCGTATATCAATGGGTACCAATAGAATAGGCTAGTTTCCCGATGCCTCGCTCGTCAGTATTCGGCTAGGTGCGAATTGATACACCGACGGTTCAATGATGTGTCTTAATATTTCGCACCTCAAGTTCCGAGCTACAAAAGTGCCATCTACTCTGATGAAGTAGAAACATGAGTCGAAAAGAGAAGTTTTCCACAATCTTTTGAGCTGTATTAAAAGTTGCCTGCATGCAGGGCTTCGGCAAAAGCTTTGCCAATGCTAGATTTTATATACCAAATAAATGGTGTAAGATCACATCGTTAAATCCTCCGTATATCAATGGGTACCAATAGAATAGACTACTTTCGCGATGCCTCGCTCGTCAGTATTCAGCTAGGTACGAATTGATACACCGACGGTTCAATGATGTGTCTTAATATTTTGCACCTCAAGTGCCGAGCTACAAAAGTGCCATCTACTCTGATGACCAAGAAGTAGAAACACGACTCGAAAAGAGAAGTTTTCCACAATCTTTTGAGCTGTATTAAAAGTTGCCTGCATGCAGGGCTTCGGCAAAATCTTTGTTAATGCTAGATTTTATATACCAAATAAATGGTGTAAGATCACATCGTTAAATCCTCCGTATATCAATGGGTATCAATAGAATATACTAGTTTCACGATGCCTCGCTCGCCAGTATTCGGCTAGGTACGAATTGATACACCGACGGTTCAATGATGTGTCTTAATATTTCGCACCTCAAGTGCCGAGCTACAAAAGTGCCATCTACTCTGATGACCAAGAAGTAGAAACACGACTCGAAAAGAGAAGTTTTCCACAATCTTTTGAGCTGTATTAAAAGTTGCCTGCATGCAGGGCTTCGGCAAAAGCTTTGCCAATGCTAGATGTTATATACCAAATAAATGGTGTAAGATCACATCGTTAAATCCTCCGTATATCAATGGGTACCAATAGAATAGACTAGTTTCGCGATGCCTCGCTCGTCAGTATTCGGCTAGGTACGAATTGATACACCGACGGTTCAATGATGTGTCTTAATATTTCGCACCTCAAGTGCCGAGCTACAAAAGTGCTATCTACTCTGATGACCAAGAAGTAGAAACACGACTCGAAAAGAGAAGTTTTCCACAATCTTTTGAGCTGTATTAAAAGTTGCCTGCATGCAGGGCTTCGGCAAAAGCTTTGCCAATGCTAGATTTTATATACCAAATAAATGGTGTAAGATCACATCGTTAAATCCTACGTATATCAATGGGTACCAATCGAATAGACTAGTTTCGCGATGCCTCGCTCGTCAGTATTCCGCTAGGTATGAATTGATACACCGACGGTTCAATGATGTGTCTTAATATTTCGCACCTCAAGTGCCGAGCTACAAAAGTGCCATCTACTCTGATGACCAAGAAGTAGAAACACGACTCGAAAAGGGAAGTTTTCCACAATCTTTTGAGCTGTATTAAAAGTTGCCTGCATGCAGGACTTCGGTAAAAGCTTTGCCAATGCTACATTTTATATACCAAATAAATGGTGTAAGATCACATCGTTAAATCCTCCGTATATCAATGGGTACCAATAGAATAGACTAGTTTCGCGATGCCTCGCTCCTCAGTATTCGGCTAGGTACGAATTGATACACCGACGGTTCAATGATGTGCCTTAATATTTCGCACCTCAAATGCCGAGCTACAAAAGTGCCATCTACTCTGATGAACAAGAAGTAGAAACACGACTCGAAAAGAGAAGTTTTCCACAATCTTTTGAGCTGTATTAAAAGTTGCCTGCAAGCAGGGCTTCGGCAAAAGCTTTGCCGATGCTAGATTTTGTATACCAAATAAATGGTGTAAGATCACATCGTTAAATCCTCCGTATATCAATGGGTACCAATAGAATAGACTAGTCTCGCGATGCCTCGCTCGTCAGTATTCGGCTAGGTACGAATTGATACACCGACGGTTCAATGATGTGTCATAATATTTTGCACCTCAAGTGCCGAGCTACAAAAGTGCCATCTACTCTGATGAACAAGAAGTAGAAACACGACTCGAAAAGAGAAGTTTTCCACAATCTTTTGAGCTGTATTATAAGTTGCCTGCATGCAGGACTTCGGTAAAAGCTTTGCCAATGCTACATTTTATATACCAAATAAATGGTGTAAGATCACATCGTTAAATCCTCCGTATATCAATGGGTACCAATAGAATAGACTAGTTTCGCGATGCCTCGCTCGTCAGTATTCGGCTAGGTACGAATTGATACACCGACGGTTCAATGATGTGTCTTAATATTTCGCACCTCAAGTGCCGAGCTACAAAAGTGCCATCTACTCTGATGAACAAGAAGTAGAAACACGACTCGAAAAGAGAAGTTTTCCACAATCTTTTGAGCTGTATTAAAAGTTGCCTGCAAGCAGGGCTTCGGCAAAAGCTTTGCCAATGCTAGATTTTTATACCAAATAAATGGTGTAAGATCACATCGTTAAATCCTCCGGATATCAATGGGTACCAATAGAATAGACTAGTTTCGCGAAGCCTCGCTCGTCAGTATTCGGCTAGGTACGAATTGATACACCGACGGTTCAATGATGTGTCTTAATATTTCGCACCTCAAGTGGCGAGCTACAAAAGTGCCATCTACTCTGATGACCAAGAAGTAGAAACACGACTCGAAAAGAGAAGTTTTCCACAATCTTTTGAGCTGTATTAAAAGTTGCCTGCATGCAGGGCTTCGGCAAAAGCTTTGCCAATGCTAGATTTTATATACCAAATAAATGGTGTAAGATCACATCGTTAAATCCTCCGTATATCAATGGGTACCAATAGAATAGACTAGTTTCGCGATGCCACGCTCGTCAGTATTCGGCTAGGTACGAATTGATACACCTACGGTTCAATGATGTGTCTTAATATTGCGCACCTCAAGTGCCGAGCTACAAAAGTGCCATCTACTCTGATGACCAAGATGTAGAAACACGACTCGAAAAGGGAAGTTTTCCACAATCTTTTGGGCTGTATTAAAAGTTGCCTGCATGCAGGGCTACGGTAAAAGCTTTGCCAATGCTACATTTTATATACCAAATAAATGGTGTAAGATCACATCGTTAAATCCTCCGTATATCAATGGGTACCAATAGAATAGACTAGTTTCGCGATGCCTCGCTCGTCAGTATTCGGCTAGGTACGAATTGATACACCGACGGTTCAATGATGTGTCTTAATAATTCGCACCTCAAGTGCCGAGCTACAAAAGTGCCATCTACTCTGATGAACAAGAAGTAGAAACACGACTCGAAAAGAGAAGTTTTCCACAATCTTTTGAGCTGTATTAAAAGTTGCCTGCATGCAGGGCTTCGGCAAAAGCTTTGCCAATGCTAGACTTTATATACAAATAAATGGTGTAAGATCGCATCGTTAAATCCTCCGTATATCAATGGGTACCAATAGAATAGACTAGTTTCACGATGCCTCGCTGGTCAGTATTCGGCTAGGTACGAATTGATACACCGACGGTTCAATGATGTGTCTTAATATTTCGCACTTCAAGTGCCGAGCTAAAAAAGTGCCATCTACTCTGATGAACAAGAAGTAGAAACACGACTCGAAAAGAGAAGTTTTCCACAATCTTTTGAGCTGTATTAAAAGTTGCGTGCATGCAGGGCTTCGGCAAAAGCTTTGCCAATGCTAGATTTTATATACCAAATAAATGGTGTAAGATCACATCGTTAAATCCTCCGGATATCAATGGATACCAATAGAATAGACTAGTTTCGCGAAGCCTCGCTCGTCAGTATTCCGCTAGGTACGAATTGATACACCGACGGTTCAATGATGTGTCTTAATATTTCGCCCCTCAAGTGCCGAGCTACAAAAGTGCCATCTACTCTGATGACCAAGAAGTAGAAACACGACTCGAAAAGAGAAGTTTTCCACAATCTTTTGAGCTGTATTAAAAGTTGCCTGCATGCAGGGCTTCGGCAAAAGCTTTGCCAATGCTAGATTTTATATACCAAATAAATGGTGTAAGATCACATCGTTAAATCCTACGTATATCAATGGGTACCAATAGAATAGACTAGTTTCGCGATGCCTCGCTCGTCAGTATTCGGCTAGGTACGAATTGATACACCGACGGTTCAATGATGTGTCTTAATATTTCGCACCTCAAGTCCCGACCTACAAAATTGCCATCTACTCTGATGACCAAGAAGTAGAAACACGACTCGAAAAGAGAAGTTTTCCAGAATCTTTTGAGCGGTATTAAAAGTTGCCTGCATGCAGGGCTTCGGCAAAAGCTTTGCCAATTCTAGATTTTATATACCAAATAAATGGTGTAAGATCACATCGTTAAATCCTCCGTATATCAATGGGTACCAATAGAATAGACCAGTTTCGCGATGTCTCGCTCGTCAGCATTCGGCTAGGTACGAATTGATACACCGACGGTTCAATGATGTGTCTTAATATTTCGCACCTCAAGTGCCGAGCTACAAAAGTGCCATCTACTCTGACGACCAAGAAGTAGAAACACGACTCGAAAAGAGAAGTTTTCCACAATCTTTTGAACTGTATTAAAAGTTGCCTGCATGCAGGGCTTCGGCAAAAGATTTGCCAATGCTAGACTTTATATACCAAATAAATGGTGTAAGATCACATCGTTAAATCCTCCGTATATCAATGGGTACCAATAGAATAGACTAGTTTCGCGATGCCTCGCTCGTCAGTATTCGGCTAGGTACGAATTGATACACTGACGGTTCAATGATGTGTCTTAATATTTCGCACCTCAAGTACCGAGCTACAAAAGTTCCATCTACTCTGATGACCGAGAAGTAGAAACACGACTCGAAAAGAGAAGTTTTCCACAATCTTTTGAGCTGTATTAAAAGTTGCCTGCATGCAGGGCTTCGGCAAAAGCTTTGCCAATGCTAGACTTTATATACCAAATAAATGGTGTAAGATCACATCGTTAAATCCTCCGTATATCAATGGGTACCAATAGAATAGATTAGTTTCACGATGCCTCGCTCGTCAGTATTCGGCTAGGTACGAATTGATACACCGACGGTTCAATGATGTGTCTTAATATTTCGCACTTCAAGTGCCGAGCTAAAAAAGTGCCATCTACTCTGATGAACAAGAAGTAGAAACACGACTCGAAAAGAGAAGTTTTCCACAATCTTTTGAGCTGTATTAAAAGTTGCGTGCATGCAGGGCTTCGGCAAAAGCTTTGCCAATGCTAGATTTTATATACCAAATAAATGGTGTAAGATCACATCGTTAAATCCTCCGGATATCAATGGGTACCAATAGAATAGACTAGTTTCGCGAAGCCTCGCTCGTCAGTATTCGGCTAGGTACGAAGTGATACACCGACGGTTCAATGATGTGTCTTAATATTTCGCACCTCAAGTGCCGAGCTACAAAAGTGCCATCTACTCTGATGACCAAGAAGTAGAAACACGACTCGAAAAGAGAAGTTTTCCACAATCTTTTGAGCTGTATTAAAAGTTGCCTGCATGCAGGGCTTCGGCAAAAGCTTTGCCAATGCTTGATTTTATATACCAAATAAATGGTGTAAGATCACATCGTTAAATCCTCCGTATATCAATGGGTACCAATAGAATAGACTAGTTTCGCGATGCCTCGCTCGTCAGTATTCGGCTAGGTACGAATTTATACACCTACGGTTCAATGATGTGTCTTAATATTTCGCACCTCAAGTGCCGACCTACAAAAGTGCCGTCTACTCTGATGACCAAGAAGTAGAAACACGACTCGAAAAGAGAAGTTTTCCACAATCCTTTGAGCTGTATTAAAAGTTGCCTGCATGCAGGGCTTCGGCAAAACCTTTGCCAATGCTAGATTTTATATACCAAATAAATGGTGTAAGATCACATCGTTAAATCCTCCGTATATCAATGGGTACCAATAGAATAGACTAGTTTCGCGATGCCTCGCTCGTCAGTATTCGGCTAGGTACGAATTGATACACCGACGGTTCAATGATGTGTCTTAATATTTCGCACCTCAAGTGCCGAGCTACAAAAGTGCCATCTACTCTGATGACCAAGAAGTAGAAACACGAGTCGAAAAGAGAAGTTTTCCACATTCTTTTGAGCTGTATTAAAAGTTGCCTGCATGGAGGGCTTCGGCAAAAGCTTTGCCAATGCTAGATTTTATATACCAAATAAATGGTGTAAGATCACATCGTTAAATCCTCCGTATATCAATGAGTACCAATAGAATAGACTAGTTTCCCGATGCCTCGCTCGTCAGTATTCGGCTAGGTACGAATTGATACACCGACGGTTCAATGATGTGTCTTAACATTTCGCACCTCAAGTGCCGAGCTACAAAAGTGCCATCTACTCTGATGACCAAGAAGTAGAAACATGAGTCGAAAAGAGAAGTTTTCCACAATCCTTTGAGCTGTATTAAAAGTTGCCTGCATGCAGAGCTTCGACAAAAGCTTTGCCAATGCTAGATTTTATATACCAAATAAATGGTGTAAGATCACATCGTTAAATCCTCCGTATATCAATGGGTACCAATAGAATAGACTACTTTCGCGATGCCTCGCTCGTCAGTATCCGGCTAGGTACGAATTGATACACCGACGGTTCAATGATGTGTCTTAATATTTTGCACCTCAAGTGCCGAGCTGCAAAAGTGCCATCTACTCTGATGACCAAGAAGTAGAAACACGACTCGAAAAGAGAAGTTTTCCACAATCTTTTGAGCTGTATTAAAAGTTGCCTGCATGCAGGGCTTCGGCAAAAGTTTTGCCAATGCTAGATTCTATATACCAAATAAATGGTGTAAGATCACATCGTTAAATCCTCCGTATATCAATGGGTACCAATAGAATAGACTACTTTCGCGATGCCTCGCTCGTCAGTATTCGGCTAGGTACGAATTGATACACGGACGGTTCAATGATGTGTCTTAATATTTTGCACCTCAAGTGCCGAGCTACAAAAGTGCCATCTACTCTGATGACCAAGAAGTAGAAACACGACTCGAAAAGAGAAGTTTTCCACAATCTTTTGAGCTGTATTAAAAGTTGCCTGCATGCAGGGCTTCGGCAAAAGCTTTGCCAATGCTAGATTTTATATACCAAATAAATGGTGTAAGATCACATCGTTAAATCCTCCGTATATCAATGGGTATCCATAGAATAGATTAGTTTCACGATGCCTCGCTCGTCAGTATTCGGCTAGGTACGAATTGATACACCGACGGTTCAATGATGTGTCTTAATATTTCGCACCTCAAGTGCCGAGCTACAAAAGTGCCATCTACTCTGATGACCAAGAAGTAGAAACACGACTCGAAAAGAGAAGTTTTCCACAATCTTTTGAGCTGTATTAAAAGTTGGCTGCATGCTGGGCTTCGGCAAAAGCTTTGCCAATGCTAGATTTTATATACCAAATAAATGGTGTAGGATCACATCGTTAAATCCTCCGTATATCAATGGGTACCAATAGAATAGACTAGTTTCGCGATGCCTCGCTCGTCAGTATTCCGCTAGGTACGAATTGATACACCGACGGTTCAATGATGTGTCTTAATATTTCGCACCTCAAGTGCCGAGCTACAAAAGTGCCATCTACTCTGATGACCAAGAAGTAGAAACACGACTCGAAAAGGGAAGTTTTCCACAACCTTTTGAGCTGTATTAAAAGATGCCTGCATGCAGGGCTTCGGCAAAAGCTTTGCCAATGCTAGATTTTATATACCAAATAAATGGTGTAAGATCACATCGTTAAATCCTCCGGATATCAATGGGTACCAATAGAATAGACTAGTTTCGCGATGCCTCGCTTGTCAGTATTCGGCTAGGTACGAATTAATACACCGACGGTTCAATGATGTGTCTTAATATTTCGCACCTCAAGTGCCGAGCTACAAAAGTGCCAGCTACTCTGATGACCAAGAAGTAGAAAAACGACTCGAAAAGAGAAGTTTCCTACAATCTTTTAAGCTGTATTAAAAGCTGCCTGCATTCAGGGCTTCGGCAAAAGCTTTGCCAATGCTAGATTTTATATACCAAATAAATGGTGTAAGATCACATCGTTAAATCCTACGTATATCAATGGGTACCAATAGAATAGACTAGTTTCGCGATGCCTCGCTCGTCAGTATTCGGCTAGGTACGAATTGATACACCGACGGTTCAATGATGTGTCTTAATATTTCGCACCTCAAATCCCGACCTACAAAATTGCCATCTACTCTGATGACCAAGAAGTAGAAACACGACTCGAAAAGAGAAGTTTTCCACAATCTTTTGAGCTGTATTAAAAGTTGCCTGCATGCAGGGCTTCGGCAAAAGCTTTGCCAATGCTAGACTTTATATACCAAATAAATGGTGTAAGATCACATCGTTAAATCCTCCGTATATCAATGGGTACCAATAGAATAGACTAGTTTCACGATGCCTCGCTCGTCAGTATTCGGCTAAGTACGAATTGATACACCGACGGTTCAATGATGTGTCTTAATATTTCGCACTTCAAGTGCCGAGCTAAAAAAGTGCCCTCTACTCTGATGAACAAGAAGTAGAAACACGACTCGAAAAGAGAAGTTTTCCACAATCTTTTGAGCTCTATTAAAAGTTGCGTGCATGCAGGGCTTCGGCAAAAGCTTTGCCAATGCTAGATTTTATATACCAAATAAATGGTGTAAGATCACATCGTCAAATCCTCCGTGTATCAATGCGTACCAATAGAATAGACTAGTTTAGCGATGCCTCGCTCGTCAGTATTCGACTAGGTACGAATTGATACACCGACGGTTCAATGATGTGTCTTAATATTTCGCACCTCAAGTGCCGAGCTACAAAAGTGCCATCTCCTCTGATGACCAAGAAGTAGAAACATGACTCGAAAAGAGAAGTTTTCCACAATCTTTTGAGCTGTATTAAAAGTTGCCTGCATGCAGGGCTTCGGCAAAAGCTTTGCCAATGCTAGATTTTATATACCAAATAAATGGTGTAAGATCACATCGTTAAATCCTACGTATATCAATGGGTACCAATAGAATAGACTAGTTTCGCGATGCCTCGCTCGTCAGTATTCGGCTAGGTACGAATTGATACACCGACGGTTCAATGATGTGTCTTAATATTTCGCACCTCAAGTGCCGAGCTACAAAAGTGCCATCTACTCTGATGACCAAGAAGTAGAAACACGACTCGAAAAGAGAAGTTTTCCACAATCTTTTGAGCTGTATTAAAAGTTGCCTGCATGCAGGGCTTCGGCAAAATCTTTGCCAATGCTAGATTTTATATACCAAATAAATGGTGTAAGATCACATCGTTAAATCTTACGTATATCAATGGGTACCAATAGAATAGACTAGTTTCGCGATGCCTCGCTCGTCAGTATTCGGCTAGGTCCGAATTGATACACCGACGGTTCAATGATGTGTCTTAATATTTCGCTCCTCAAGTGCCGAGCTACAAAAGTGCCATCTACTCTGATGACCAAGAAGTAGAAACACGACTCGAAAAGAGAAGTTTTCCACAATCTTTTGAGCTGTATTAAAAGTTGCCTGCATGCAGGGCTTCGGCAAAAGCTTTGCCAATGCTAGATTTTATATACCAAATAAATGGTGTAAGATCACATCGTTAAATCCTACGTATATCACTGGGTACCAATAGAATAGACTATTTTCGCGATGCCTCGCTCGTCAGTATTCCGCTAGGTACGAATTGATACACCGACGGTTCAATGATGTGTCTTAATATTTCGCACCTCAAGTGCCTAGCTACAAAAGTGCCATCTACTCTGATGACCAAGAAGTAGAAACACGACTCGAAAAGGGAAGTTTTCCACAATCTTTTGGGCTGTATTAAAAGTTGCCTGCATGCAGGGTTTCGGTAAAAGCTTTGCCAATGCTACATTTTATATACCAAATAAATGGTGTAAGATCACATCGTTAAATCCTCCGTATATCAATGGGTACCAATAGAATAGACTAGTTTCGCGATGCCTCGCTCGTCAGTATTCGGCTAGGTACGAATTGATACACCGACGGTTCAATGATGTGTCTTAATATTTCGCACCTCAAGTGCCGAGCTACAAAAGTGCCATCTACTCTAATGACCAAGAAGTAGAAACACGACTCGAAAAGAGAAGTTTTCCACAATCTTTTGAGCTCTATTAAAAGTTGCCTGCAAGCAGGGCTTCGGCAAAAGCTTTGCCAATGCTAGATTTTGTATACCAAATAAATGGTGTAAGATCACATCGTTAAATCCTCCGTATATCAATGGGTACCAATAGAATAGACTAGTTTCGCGATGCCTCGCTCTTCAGTATTCGGCTAGGTACGAATTGATACACTGACGGTTCAATGATGTGTCTTAATATTTCGCACCTCAAGTGCCGAGCTACAAAAGTTCCATCTACTCTGATGACCAAGAAGTAGAATCACGACTCGAAAAGAGAAGTTTTCCACAATCTATTGAGCTGTATTAAAAGATGCCTGCATGCAGGGCTTCAGCAAAAGCTTTGCCAATGCTAGATTTTATATACCAAATAAATGGTGTAAGATCACATCGTTAAATCCTCCGGATATTAATGGGTACCAATAGAATAGACTAGTTTCGCGATGCCTCGCTCGTCAGTATTCGGCTAGGTACGAATTGATACACCGACGGTTCAATGATGTGTCTTAATATTTCGCACCTCAAGTGCCGAGCTACAAAAGTGCCATCTACTCTGATGACCAAGAAGTAGAAACACGACTCGAAAAGAGAAGTTTTCTACAATCTTTTGAGCTGTATTAAAAGTTGCCTGCATGCAGGGCTTCGGCAAAAGCTTTGCCAATGCTAGATTTTATATACCAAATAAATGGTGTAAGATCACATCGTTAAATCCTACGTATATCAATGGGTACCAATAGAACAGACTAGTTTCGCGATGCCTCGCTCGTCAGTATTCGGCTAGGTACGAATTGATACACCGACGGTTCAATGATGTGTCTTAATATTGCGCACCTCAAGTGCCGAGCTACAAAATTGCCATCTACTCTGATGACCAAGAAGTAGAAACACGACTCGAAAAGGGAAGTTTTCCACAATCTTTTGAGTTGTATTAAAAGTTGCCTGCATGCAGGGCTTCGGTAAAAGCTTTGCCAATGCTAGATTTTATATACCAAATAAATGGTGTAAGATCACATCGTTAAATCCTCCGTATATCAATGGGTACCAATAGAATAGACTAGTTTCGCGATGCCTCGCTCGTCAGTATTCGGCTAGGTACGAATTGATACACCGACGGTTCAATGATGTGTCTTAATATTTCGCACCTCAAGTGCCGAGCTACAAAAGTGCCATCTACTCTGATGACCAAGAAGTAGAAACACGACACGAAAAGAGAAGTTTTCCACAATCTTTTGAGCTGTATTAAAAGTTGCCTGCATGCAGGGCTTCGGCAAAAGCTTTGCCAATGTTAGATTTTGTATACCAAATAAATGGTGTAAGATCACATCGTTAAATCCTCCGTATATCAATGGGTACCAATAGAATAGACTAGTTTCGCGATGCCTCGCTCGTCAGTATTCGGCTAGGTACGAATTGATACACCGAGGGTTCAATGATGTGTCTTAATATTGCGCACCTCAAGTGCCGAGCTACAAAAGTGCCATCTACTCTGATGACCAAGATGTAGAAACACGACTCGAAAAGGGAAGTTTTCCACAATCTTTTGGGCTGTATTAAAAGTTGCCTGCATGCAGGGCTACGGTAAAAGCTTTGCCAATGCTACATTTTATATACCAAATAAATGGTGTAAGATCACATCGTTAAATCCTCCGTATATCAATGGGTACCTATAGAATAGACTAGTTTCGCGATGCCTCGCTCGTCAGTATTCGGCTAGGTACGAATTGATACACCGACGGTTCAATGATGTGTCTTAATAATTCGCACCTCAAGTGCCGAGCTACAAAAGTGCCATCTACTCTGATGACCAAGAAGTAGAAACACGACTCGAAAAGAGAAGTTTTCCACAATCTTTTGAGCTGTATTAAAAGTTGCCTGCAAGCAGGGCTTCGGCAAAAGCTTTGCCAATGCTAGATTTTGTATACCAAATAAATGGTGTAAGATCACATCGTTAAATCCTCCGTATATCAATGGGTACCAATAGAATAGACTAGTTTCGCGATGCCTCGCTCTTCAGTATTCGGCTAGGTACGAATTGATACACTGACGGTTCAATGATGTGTCTTAATATTTCGCACCTCAAGTGCCGAGCTACAAATGTTCCATCTACTCTGATGACCAAGAAGTAGAAACACGACTCGAAAAGAGAAGTTTTCCACAATCTTTTGAGCTGTATTAAAAGATGCCTGCATGCAGGGCTTCGGCAAAAGCTTTGCCAATGCTAGATTTTATATACCAAATAAATGGTGTAAGATCACATCGTTAAATCCTCCGGATATCAATGGGTACCAATAGAATAGACTAGTTTCGCGATGCCTCGCTCGTCAGTATTCGGCTAGGTACGAATTGATACACCGACGGTTCAATGATGTGTCTTAATATTTCGCACCTCAGTGCCGAGCTACAAAAGTGCCATCTACTCTGATGACCAAGAAGTAGAAACACGACTCGAAAAGAGAAGTTTTCCACAATCTTTTGAGCTGTATTAAAAGTTGCCTGCATGCAGGGCTTCGGCAAAAGCTTTGCCAATGCTAGATTTTATATACCAAATAAATGGTGTAAGATCACATCGTTAAATCCTCCGTATATTAATGGGTACCAATAGAATAGACTAGTTTCGCGATGCCTCGCTCGTCAGTATTCGGCTAGGTACGAATTGATACACCGACGGTTCAATGATGTGTCTTAATATTTCGCACCTCAAGTGCCGAGCTACAAAAGTGCCATCTACTCTGATGACCAAGAAGTAGAAACACGAGTCGAAAAGAGAAGTTTTCCACAATCTTTTTAGCTGTATTAAAAGTTGCCTGCATGCAGGGCTTCGGCAAAAGCTTTGCCAATGCTAGATTTTATATACCAAATAAATGGTGTAAGATCACATCGTTAAATCCTCCGTATATCAATGGGTACCAATAGAATAGACTAGTTTCCCGATGCCTCGCTCGTCAGTATTCGGCTAGGTACGAACTGATACACCGACGGTTCAATGATGTGTCTTAATATTTCGCACCTCAAGTGCCGAGCTACAAAAGTGCCATCTACTCTGATGATCAAGAAGTAGAAACATGAGTAGAAAAGAGAAGTTTTCCACAATCTTTTGAGCTGTATTAAAAGTTGCCTGCATGCAGGGCTTCGACAAAAGCTTTGCCAATGCTAGATTTTATATACCAAATAAATGGTGTAAGATCACATCGTTAAATCCTCCGTATATCAATGGGTACCAATAGAATAGACTACTTTCGCGATGCCTCGCTCGTCAGTATTCGGCTAGATACGAATTGATACACCGACGGTTCAATGATGTGTCTTAATATTTTGCACCTCAAGAGCCGAGCTACAAAAGTGCCATCTACTCTGATGACCAAGAAGTAGAAACACGACTCGAAAAGAGAACTTTTCCACAATCTTTTGAGCTGTATTAAAAGTTGCCTGCATGCAGGGCTTCGGCAAAAGCTTTGCCAATGCTAGATTTTATATACCAAATAAATGGTGTAAGATCACATCGTTAAATCCTCCGTATATCAATGGGTACCAATAGAATAGGCTAGTTTCCCGATGCCTCGCTCGTCAGTATTCGGCTAGGTGCGAATTGATACACCGACGGTTCAATGATGTGTCTTAATATTTCGCACCTCAAGTTCCGAGCTACAAAAGTGCCATCTACTCTGATGAAGTAGAAACATGAGTCGAAAAGAGAAGTTTTCCACAATCTTTTGAGCTGTATTAAAAGTTGCCTGCATGCAGGGCTTCGGCAAAAGCTTTGCCAATGCTAGATTTTATATACCAAATAAATGGTGTAAGATCACATCGTTAAATCCTCCGTATATCAATGGGTACCAATAGAATAGACTACTTTCGCGATGCCTCGCTCGTCAGTATTCGGCTAGGTACGAATTGATACACCGACGGTTCAATGATGTGTCTTAATATTTTGCACCTCAAGTGCCGAGCTACAAAAGTGCCATCTACTCTGATGACCAAGAAGTAGAAACACGACTCGAAAAGAGAAGTTTTCCACAATCTTTTGAGCTGTATTAAAAGTTGCCTGCATGCAGGGCTTCGGCAAAATCTTTGTTAATGCTAGATTTTATATACCAAATAAATGGTGTAAGATCACATCGTTAAATCCTCCGTATATCAATGGGTATCAATAGAATATACTAGTTTCACGATGCCTCGCTCGCCAGTATTCGGCTAGGTACGAATTGATACACCGACGGTTCAATGATGTGTCTTAATATTTCGCACCTCAAGTGCCGAGCTACAAAAGTGCCATCTACTCTGATGACCAAGAAGTAGAAACACGACTCGAAAAGAGAAGTTTTCCACAATCTTTTGAGCTGTATTAAAAGTTGCCTGCATGCAGGGCTTCGGCAAAAGCTTTGCCAATGCTAGATGTTATATACCAAATAAATGGTGTAAGATCACATCGTTAAATCCTCCGTATATCAATGGGTACCAATAGAATAGACTAGTTTCGCGATGCCTCGCTCGTCAGTATTCGGCTAGGTACGAATTGATACACCGACGGTTCAATGATGTGTCTTAATATTTCGCACCTCAAGTGCCGAGCTACAAAAGTGCTATCTACTCTGATGACCAAGAAGTAGAAACACGACTCGAAAAGAGAAGTTTTCCACAATCTTTTGAGCTGTATTAAAAGTTGCCTGCATGCAGGGCTTCGGCAAAAGCTTTGCCAATGCTAGATTTTATATACCAAATAAATGGTGTAAGATCACATCGTTAAATCCTACGTATATCAATGGGTACCAATCGAATAGACTAGTTTCGCGATGCCTCGCTCGTCAGTATTCCGCTAGGTATGAATTGATACACCGACGGTTCAATGATGTGTCTTAATATTTCGCACCTCAAGTGCCGAGCTACAAAAGTGCCATCTACTCTGATGACCAAGAAGTAGAAACACGACTCGAAAAGGGAAGTTTTCCACAATCTTTTGAGCTGTATTAAAAGTTGCCTGCATGCAGGACTTCGGTAAAAGCTTTGCCAATGCTACATTTTATATACCAAATAAATGGTGTAAGATCACATCGTTAAATCCTCCGTATATCAATGGGTACCAATAGAATAGACTAGTTTCGCGATGCCTCGCTCCTCAGTATTCGGCTAGGTACGAATTGATACACCGACGGTTCAATGATGTGCCTTAATATTTCGCACCTCAAGTGCCGAGCTACAAAAGTGCCATCTACTCTGATGAACAAGAAGTAGAAACACGACTCGAAAAGAGAAGTTTTCCACAATCTTTTGAGCTGTATTAAAAGTTGCCTGCAAGCAGGGCTTCGGCAAAAGCTTTGCCAATGCTAGATTTTGTATACCAAATAAATGGTGTAAGATCACATCGTTAAATCCTCCGTATATCAATGGGTACCAATAGAATAGACTAGTCTCGCGATGCCTCGCTCGTCAGTATTCGGCTAGGTACGAATTGATACACCGACGGTTCAATGATGTGTCATAATATTTTGCACCTCAAGTGCCGAGCTACAAAAGTGCCATCTACTCTGATGAACAAGAAGTAGAAACACGACTCGAAAAGAGAAGTTTTCCACAATCTTTTGAGCTGTATTATAAGTTGCCTGCATGCAGGACTTCGGTAAAAGCTTTGCCAATGCTACATTTTATATACCAAATAAATGGTGTAAGATCACATCGTTAAATCCTCCGTATATCAATGGGTACCAATAGAATAGACTAGTTTCGCGATGCCTCGCTCGTCAGTATTCGGCTAGGTACGAATTGATACACCGACGGTTCAATGATGTGTCTTAATATTTCGCACCTCAAGTGCCGAGCTACAAAAGTGCCATCTACTCTGATGAACAAGAAGTAGAAACACGACTCGAAAAGAGAAGTTTTCCACAATCTTTTGAGCTGTATTAAAAGTTGCCTGCAAGCAGGGCTTCGGCAAAAGCTTTGCCAATGCTAGATTTTTATACCAAATAAATGGTGTAAGATCACATCGTTAAATCCTCCGGATATCAATGGGTACCAATAGAATAGACTAGTTTCGCGAAGCCTCGCTCGTCAGTATTCGGCTAGGTACGAATTGATACACCGACGGTTCAATGATGTGTCTTAATATTTCGCACCTCAAGTGGCGAGCTACAAAAGTGCCATCTACTCTGATGACCAAGAAGTAGAAACACGACTCGAAAAGAGAAGTTTTCCACAATCTTTTGAGCTGTATTAAAAGTTGCCTGCATGCAGGGCTTCGGCAAAAGCTTTGCCAATGCTAGATTTTATATACCAAATAAATGGTGTAAGATCACATCGTTAAATCCTCCGTATATCAATGGGTACCAATAGAATAGACTAGTTTCGCGATGCCACGCTCGTCAGTATTCGGCTAGGTACGAATTGATACACCTACGGTTCAATGATGTGTCTTAATATTGCGCACCTCAAGTGCCGAGCTACAAAAGTGCCATCTACTCTGATGACCAAGATGTAGAAACACGACTCGAAAAGGGAAGTTTTCCACAATCTTTTGGGCTGTATTAAAAGTTGCCTGCATGCAGGGCTACGGTAAAAGCTTTGCCAATGCTACATTTTATATACCAAATAAATGGTGTAAGATCACATCGTTAAATCCTCCGTATATCAATGGGTACCAATAGAATAGACTAGTTTCGCGATGCCTCGCTCGTCAGTATTCGGCTAGGTACGAATTGATACACCGACGGTTCAATGATGTGTCTTAATAATTCGCACCTCAAGTGCCGAGCTACAAAAGTGCCATCTACTCTGATGACCAAGAAGTAGAAACACGACTCGAAAAGAGAAGTTTTCCACAATCTTTTGAGCTGTATTAAAAGTTGCCTGCAAGCAGGGCTTCGGCAAAAGCTTTGCCAATGCTAGATTTTGTATACCAAATAAATGGTGTAAGATCACATCGTTAAATCCTCCGTATATCAATGGGTACCAATAGAATAGACTAGTTTCGCGATGCCTCGCTCTTCAGTATTCGGCTAGGTACGAATTGATACACTGACGGTTCAATGATGTGTCTTAATATTTCGCACCTCAAGTGCCGAGCTACAAAAGTTCCATCTTCTCTGATGACCAAGAAGTAGAAACACGACTCGAAAAGAGAAGTTTTCCACAATCTTTTGAGCTGTATTAAAAGATGCCTGCATGCAGGGCTTCGGCAAAAGCTTTGCCAATGCTAGATTTTATATACCAAATAAATGGTGTAAGATCACATCGTTAAATCCTCCGGATATCAATGGGTACCAATAGAATAGACTAGTTTCGCGATGCCTCGCTCGTCAGTATTCGGCTAGGTACGAATTGATACACCGACGGTTCAATGATGTGTCTTAATATTTCGCAACTCAGTGCCGAGCTACAAAAGTGCCATCTACTCTGATGACCAAGAAGTAGAAACACGACTCGAAAAGAGAAGTTTTCCACAATCTTTTGAGCTGTATTAAAATTTGCCTGCATGCAGGGCTTCGGCAAAAGCTTTGCCAATGCTAGATTTTATATACCAAATAAATGGTGTAAGATCACATCGTTAAATCCTCCGTATATTAATGGGTACCAATAGAATAGACTAGTTTCGCGATGCCTCGCTCGTCAGTATTCGGCTAGGTACGAATTGATACACCGACGGTTCAATGATGTGTCTTAATATTTCGCACCTCAAGTGCCGAGCTACAAAAGTGCCATCTACTCTGATGACCAAGAAGTAGAAACACGAGTCGAAAAGAGAAGTTTTCCACAATCTTTTGAGCTGTATTAAAAGTTGCCTGCATGCAGGGCTTCGGCAAAAGCTTTGCCAATGCTAGATTTTATATACCAAATAAATGGTGTAAGATCACATCGTTAAATCCTCCGTATATCAATGGGTACCAATAGAATAGACTAGTTTCCCGATGCCTCGCTCGTCAGTATTCGGCTAGGTACGAATTGATACACCGACGGTTCAATGATGTGTCTTAATATTTCGCACCTCAAGTGCCGAGCTACAAAAGTGCCATCTACTCTGATGACCAAGAAGTAGAAACATGAGTAGAAAAGAGAAGTTTTCCACAATCTTTTGAGCTGAATTAAAAGTTGCCTGCATGCAGGGCTTCGACAAAAGCTTTGCCAATGCTAGATTTTATATACCAAATAAATGGTGTAAGATCACATCGTTAAATCCTCCGTATATCAATGGGTACCAATAGAATAGACTACTTTCGCGATGCCTCGCTCGTCAGTATTCGGCTAGATACGAATTGATACACCGACGGTTCAATGATGTGTCTTAATATTTTGCACCTCAAGAGCCGAGCTACAAAAGTGCCATCTACTCTGATGACCAAGAAGTAGAAACACGACTCGAAAAGAGAAGTTTTCCACAATCTTTTGAGCTGTATTAAAAGTTGCCTGCATGCAGGGCTTCGGCAAAAGCTTTGCCAATGCTAGATTTTATATACCAAATAAATGGTGTAAGATCACATCGTTAAATCCTCCGTATATCAATGGGTACCAATAGAATAGGCTAGTTTCCCGATGCCTCGCTCGTCAGTATTCGGCTAGGTGCGAATTGATACACCGACGGTTCAATGATGTGTCTTAATATTTCGCACCTCAAGTTCCGAGCTACAAAAGTGCCATCTACTCTGATGAAGTAGAAACATGAGTCGAAAAGAGAAGTTTTCCACAATCTTTTGAGCTGTATTAAAAGTTGCCTGCATGCAGGGCTTCGGCAAAAGCTTTGCCAATGCTAGATTTTATATACCAAATAAATGGTGTAAGATCACATCGTTAAATCCTCCGTATATCAATGGGTACCAATAGAATAGACTACTTTCGCGATGTCTCGCTCATCAGTATTCGGCTAGGTACGAATTGATACACCGACGGTTCAATGATGTGTCTTAATATTTTGCACCTCAAGTGCCGAGCTACAAAAATGCCATCTACTCTGATGACCAAGAAGTAGAAACACGACTCGAAAAGAGAAGTTTTCCACAATCTTTTGAGCTGTATTAAAAGTTGCCTGCATGCAGGGCTTCGGCAAAAGCTTTGCCAATGCTAGATTTTATATACCAAATAAATGGTGTAAGATCACATCGTTAAATCCTCCGTATATCAATGGGTATCAATAGAATAGACTAGTTTCGCGATGCCTCGCTCGTCAGTATTCGGCTAGGTACGAATTGATACACCGACGGTTCAATGATGTGTCTTAATATTTCGCACCTCAAGTGCCGAGCTACAAAAGTGCCATCTACTCTGATGACCAAGAAGTAGAAACACGACTCGAAAAGAGAAGTTTTCCACAATCTTTTGAGCTGTATTAAAAGTTGCCTGCATGCAGGGCTTCGGCAAAAGCTTTGCCAATGCTAGATTTTATATACCAAATAAATGGTGTAAGATCACATCGTTAAATCCTCCGTATATCAATGGGTACCAATAGAATAGACTAGTTTCGCGATGCCTCGCTCGTCAGTATTCGGCTAGGTACGAATTGATACACCGACGGTTCAATGATGTGTCTTAATATTTCGCACCTCAAGTGCCGAGCTACAAAAGTGCTATCTACTCTGATGAACAAAAAGTAGAAACACGACTCGAAAAGAGAAGTTTTCCACAATCTTTTGAGCTGTATTAAAAGTTGCCTGCATGCAGGGCTTCGGCAAAAGCTTTGCCAATGCTAGACTTTTATATACCAAATAAATGGTGTAAGATCACATCGTTAAATCCTACGTATATCAATGGGTACCAATCGAATAGACTAGTTTCGCGATGCCTCGCTCGTCAGTATTCCGCTAGGTATGAATTGATACACCGACGGTTCAATGATGTGTCTTAATATTTCGCACCTCAAGTGCCGAGCTACAAAAGTGCCATCTACTCTGATGACCAAGAAGTAGAAACACGACTCGAAAAGGGAAGTTTTCCACAATCTTTTGAGCTGTATTAAAAGTTGCCTGCATGCAGGACTTCGGTAAAAGCTTTGCCAATGCTACATTTTATATACCAAATAAATGGTGTAAGATCACATCGTTAAATCCTCCGTATATCAATGGGTACCAATAGAATAGACTAGTTTCGCGATGCCTCGCTCCTCAGTATTCGGCTAGGTACGAATTGATACACCGACGGTTCAATGATGTGCCTTAATATTTCGCACCTCAAGTGCCGAGCTACAAAAGTGCCATCTACTCTGATGAACAAGAAGTAGAAACACGACTCGAAAAGAGAAGTTTTCCACAATCTTTTGAGCTGTATTAAAAGTTGCCTGCAAGCAGGGCTTCGGCAAAAGCTTTGCCAATGCTAGATTTTGTATACCAAATAAATGGTGTAAGATCACATCGTTAAATCCTCCGTATATCAATGGGTACCAATAGAATAGACTAGTCTCGCGATGCCTCGCTCGTCAGTATTCGGCTAGGTACGAATTGATACACTGACGGTTCAATGATGTGTCTTAATATTTCGCACCTCAAGTGCCGAGCTACAAAAGTTCCATCTATTCTGATGACCAAGAAGTAGAAACACGACTCGAAAAGAGAAGTTTTCCACAATCTTTTGAGCTGTATTAAAAGACGCCTGCATGCAGGGCTTCGGCAAAAGCTTTGCGAATGCTAGATTTTATATACCAAATAAATGGTGTAAGATCACATCGTTAAATCCTCCGTATATCAATGGGTACCAATAGAATAGACTAGTTTCGCGATGCCTCGCTCGTCAGTATTCGGCTAGGTACGAATTGATACACCTACGGTTCAATGATGTGTCTTAATATTTCGCACCTCAAGTGCCGAGCTACAAAAGTGCCATCTACTCTGATGACCAAGAAGTAGAAACACGACTCGAAAAGAGAAGTTTTCCACAATCTTTTGAGCTGTATTAAAAGTTGCCTGCATGCAGGGCTTCGGCGAAAGCTTTGCCAATGCTAGATTTTATATACCAAATAAATGGTGTAAGATCACATCGTTAAATCCTCCGTATATCAATGGGTACCAATAGAATAGGCTAGTTTCCCGATGCCTCGCTCGTCAGTATTCGGCTAGGTACGAATTGATACACCGACGGTTCAATGATGTGCCTTAATATTTCGCACCTCAAGTTCCGAGCTACAAAAGTGCCATCTACTCTGATGAAGTAGAAACATGAGTCGAAAAGAGAAGTTTTCCACAATCCTTTGAGCTGTATTAAAAGTTGCCTGCATGCAGGGCTTCGGCAAAAGCTTTGCCAATGCTAGATTTTATATACCAAATAAATGGTGTAAGATCACATCGTTAAATCCTCCGTATATCAATGGGTACCAATAGAATAGACTACTTTCGCGATGCCTCGCTCGTCAGTATTCGGCTAGGTACGAATTGATACACCGACGGTTCAATGATGTGTCATAATATTTTGCACCTCAAGTGCCGAGCTACAAAAGTGCCATCTACTCTGATGACCAAGAAGTAGAAACACGACTCGAAAAGAGAAGTTTTCCACTATCTTTTGAGCTGTATTAAAAGTTGCCTGCATGCAGGGCTTCGGCAAAAGCTTTGCCAATGCTAGATTTTATATACCAAATAAATGGTGTAAGATCACATCGTTAAATCCTCCGTATATCAATGGGTATCAATAGAATATACTAGTTTCACGATGCCT
This sequence comes from Diabrotica virgifera virgifera, assembly GCF_917563875.1. Classification (NCBI taxonomy): domain Eukaryota; kingdom Metazoa; phylum Arthropoda; class Insecta; order Coleoptera; family Chrysomelidae; genus Diabrotica; species Diabrotica virgifera. The sequence goes on along the minus strand of NC_065452.1, from coordinate 75,613,378 downwards.
CGCTCGCCAGTATTCGGCTAGGTACGAATTGATACACCGACGGTTCAATGATGTGTCTTAATATTTCGCACCTCAAGTGCCGAGCTACAAAAGTGCCATCTACTCTGATGACCAAGAAGTAGAAACACGACTCGAAAAGAGAAGTTTTCCACAATCTTTTGAGCTGTATTAAAAGTTGCCTGCATGCAGGGCTTCGGCAAAAGCTTTGCCAATGCTAGATTTTATATACCAAATAAATGGTGTAAGATCACATCGTTAATTCCTCCGTATATCAATGGGTACCAATAGAATAGACTAGTTTCGCGATGCCTCGCTCGTCAGTATTCGGCTAGGTACGAATTGATACACCGACGGTTCAATGATGTGTCTTAATATTTCGCACCTCAAGTGCCGAGCTACAAAAGTGCTATCTACTCTGATGACCAAGAAGTAGAAACACGACTCGAAAAGAGAAGTTTTCCACAATCTTTTGAGCTGTATTAAAAGTTGCCTGCATGCAGGGCTTCGGCAAAAGCTTTGCCAATGCTAGATTTTATATACCAAATAAATGGTGTAAGATCACGTCGTTAAATCCTACGTATATCAATGGGTACCAATAGAATAGACTAGTTTCGCGATGCCTCGCTCGTCAGTATTCGGCTAGGTACGAATTGATACACCGACGGTTCAATGATGTGTCTTAATATTTCGCACCTCAAGTGCCGAGCTACAAAAGTGCCATCTACTCTGATGAACAAGAAGTAGAAACACGACTCGAAAAGAGAAGTTTTCCACAATCTTTTGAGCTGTATTAAAAGTTGCCTGCAAGCAGGGCTTCGGCAAAAGCTTTGCCAATGCTAGATTTTTATACCAAATAAATGGTGTAAGATCACATCGTTAAATCCTCCGGATATCAATGGGTACCAATAGAATAGACTAGTTTCGCGAAGCCTCGCTCGTCAGTATTCGGCTAGGTACGAATTGATACACCGACGGTTCAATGATGTGTCTTAATATTTCGCACCTCAAGTGGCGAGCTACAAAAGTGCCATCTACTCTGATGACCAAGAAGTAGAAACACGACTCGAAAAGAGAAGTTTTCCACAATCTTTTGAGCTGTATTAAAAGTTGCCTGCATGCAGGGCTTCGGCAAAAGCTTTGCCAATGCTAGATTTTATATACCAAATAAACGGTGTAAGATCACATCGTTAAATCCTCCGTATATCAATGGGTACCAATAGAATAGACTAGTTTCGCGATGCCACGCTCGTCAGTATTCGGCTAGGTACGAATTGATACACCTACGGTTCAATGATGTGTCTTAATATTTCGCACCTCACGTGCCGAGCTACAAAAGTGCCATCTACTCTGATGAAGTAGAAACATGAGTCGAATAGAGAAGTTTTCCACAATCCTTTGAGCTGTATTAAAAGTTGCCTGCATGCAGGGCTTCGGCAAAAACTTTGCCAATGCTAGATTTTATATACCAAATAAATGGTGTAAGATCACATCGTTAAATCCTCCGTATATCAATGGGTAAAAATAGAATAGACTACTTTCGCGATGCCTCGCTCGTCAGTATTCGGCTAGGTACGAATTGATACACCGACGGTTCAATGATGTGTCATAATATTTTGCACCTCAAGTGCCGAGCTACAAAAGTGCCATCTACTCTGATGACGAAGAAGTAGAAACACGACTCGAAAAGAGAAGTTTTCCACCATCTTTTGAGCTGTATTAAAAGTTGCCTGCATGCAGGGCGTCGGCGAAAGCTTTGCCAATGCTAGATTTTATATAGCAAATAAATGGTGTAAGATCACATCGTTAAATCCTCCGTATATCAATGGGTACCAATAGAATAGGCTAGTTTCCCGATGCCTCGCTCGTCAGTATTCGGCTAGGTACGAATTGATACACCGACGGTTCAATGATGTTTCTTAATATTTCGCACCTCAAATTCCGAGCTACAAAAGTGCCATCTACTCTGATGAAGTAGAAACATGAGTCGAAAAGAGAAGTTTTCCACAATCCTTTGAGCTGTATTAAAAGTTGCCTGCATGCAGGGCTTCGGCAAAAGCTTTGCCAATGCTAGATTTTATATACCAAATAAATGGTGTAAGATCACATCGTTAAATTCTCCGTATATCAATGGGTACCAATAGAATAGACTACTTTCGCGATGCCTCGCTCGTCAGTATTCGGCTAGGTACGAATTGATACACCGACGGTTCAATGATGTGTCATAATATTTTGCACCTCAAGTGCCGAGCTACAAAAGTGCCATCTACTCTGATGACCAAGAAGTAGAAACACGACTTGAAAAGAGAAGTTTTCCACAATCTTTTGAGCTCTATTAAAAGTTGCCTGCATGGAGGGCTTCGGCAAAAGCTTTGCCAATGCTAGATTTTATATACCAAATAAATGGTGTAAGATCACATCGTTAAATCCTCCGTATATCAATGGGTACCAATAGAATAGACTAGTTTCGCGATGCCTCGCTCGTCAGTATTCGGCTAGGTACGAATTGATACACCGACGGTTCAATGATGTGTCTTAATATTTCGCACCTCAGGTGCCGAGCTACAAAAGTGCTATCTACTCTGATGACCAAGAAGTAAAAACACGACTCGAAAAGAGAAGTTTTCCACAATCTTTTGAGCTGTATTAAAAGTTGCCTGCATGCAGGGCTTCGGCAAAAGCTTTGCCAATGCTAGACTTTTATATACCAAATAAATGGTGTAAGATCACATCGTTAAATCCTACGTATATCAATGGGTACCAATCGAATAGACTAGTTTCGCGATGCCTCGCTCGTCAGTATTCCGCTAGGTATGAATTGATACACCGACGGTTCAATGATGTGTCTTAATATTTCGCACCTCAAGTGCCGAGCTACAAAAGTGCCATCTACTCTGATGACCAAGAAGTAGAAACACGACTCGAAAAGGGAAGTTTTCCACAATCTTTTGAGCTGTATTAAAAGTTGCCTGCATGCAGGACTTCGGTAAAAGCTTTGCCAATGCTACATTTTATATACCAAATAAATGGTGTAAGATCACATCGTTAAATCCTCCGTATATCAATGGGTACCAATAGAATAGACTAGTTTCGCGATGCCTCGCTCCTCAGTATTCGGCTAGGTACGAATTGATACACCGACGGTTCAATGATGTGCCTTAATATTTCGCACCTCAAGTGCCGAGCTGCAAAAGTGCCATCTACTCTGATGAACAAGAAGTAGAAACACGACTCGAAAAGAGAAGTTTTCCACAATCTTTTGAGCTGTATTAAAAGTTGCCTGCAAGCAGGGCTTCGGCAAAAGCTTTGCCAATGCTAGATTTTGTATACCAAATAAATGGTGTAAGATCACATCGTTAAATCCTCCGTATATCAATGGGTACCAATAGAATAGACTAGTCTCGCGATGCCTCGCTCGTCAGTATTCGGCTAGGTACGAATTGATACACTGACGGTTCAATGATGTGTCTTAATATTTCGCACCTCAAGTGCCGAGCTACAAAAGTTCCATCTATTCTGATGACCAAGAAGTAGAAACACGACTCGAAAAGAGAAGTTTTCCACAATCTTTTGAGCTGTATTAAAAGACGCCTGCATGCAGGGCTTCGGCAAAAGCTTTGCGAATGCTAGATTTTATATACCAAATAAATGGTGTAAGATCACATCGTTAAATCCTCCGTATATCAATGGGTACCAATAGAATAGACTAGTTTCGCGATGCCTCGCTCGTCAGTATTCGGCTAGGTACGAATTGATACACCTACGGTTCAATGATGTGTCTTAATATTTCGCACCTCAAGTGCCGAGCTACAAAAGTGCCATCTACTCTGATGACCAAGAAGTAGAAACACGACTCGAAAAGAGAAGTTTTCCACAATCTTTTGAGCTGTATTAAAAGTTGCCTGCATGCAGGGCTTCGGCGAAAGCTTTGCCAATGCTAGATTTTATATACCAAATAAATGGTGTAAGATCACATCGTTAAATCCTCCGTATATCAATGGGTACCAATAGAATAGGCTAGTTTCCCGATGCCTCGCTCGTCAGTATTCGGCTAGGTACGAATTGATACACCGACGGTTCAATGATGTGCCTTAATATTTCGCACCTCAAGTTCCGAGCTACAAAAGTGCCATCTACTCTGATGAAGTAGAAACATGAGTCGAAAAGAGAAGTTTTCCACAATCCTTTGAGCTGTATTAAAAGTTGCCTGCATGCAGGGCTTCGGCAAAAGCTTTGCCAATGCTAGATTTTATATACCAAATAAATGGTGTAAGATCACATCGTTAAATCCTCCGTATATCAATGGGTACCAATAGAATAGACTACTTTCGCGATGCCTCGCTCGTCAGTATTCGGCTAGGTACGAATTGATACACCGACGGTTCAATGATGTGTCATAATATTTTGCACCTCAAGTGCCGAGCTACAAAAGTGCCATCTACTCTGATGACCAAGAAGTAGAAACACGACTCGAAAAGAGAAGTTTTCCACTATCTTTTGAGCTGTATTAAAAGTTGCCTGCATGCAGGGCTTCGGCAAAAGCTTTGCCAATGCTAGATTTTATATACCAAATAAATGGTGTAAGATCACATCGTTAAATCCTCCGTATATCAATGGGTATCAATAGAATATACTAGTTTCACGATGCCTCGCTCGCCAGTATTCGGCTAGGTACGAATTGATACACCGACGGTTCAATGATGTGTCTTAATATTTCGCACCTCAAGTGCCGAGCTACAAAAGTGCCATCTACTCTGATGACCAAGAAGTAGAAACACGACTCGAAAAGAGAAGTTTTCCACAATCTTTTGAGCTGTATTAAAAGTTGCCTGCATGCAGGGCTTCGGCAAAAGCTTTGCCAATGCTAGATTTTATATACCAAATAAATGGTGTAAGATCACATCGTTAATTCCTCCGTATATCAATGGGTACCAATAGAATAGACTAGTTTCGCGATGCCTCGCTCGTCAGTATTCGGCTAGGTACGAATTGATACACCGACGGTTCAATGATGTGTCTTAATATTTCGCACCTCAAGTGCCGAGCTACAAAAGTGCTATCTACTCTGATGACCAAGAAGTAGAAACACGACTCGAAAAGAGAAGTTTTCCACAATCTTTTGAGCTGTATTAAAAGTTGCCTGCATGCAGGGCTTCGGCAAAAGCTTTGCCAATGCTAGATTTTATATACCAAATAAATGGTGTAAGATCACGTCGTTAAATCCTACGTATATCAATGGGTACCAATAGAATAGACTAGTTTCGCGGTGCCTCGCTCGTCAGTATTCCGCTAGGTACGAATTGATACACCGACGGTTCAATGATGTGTCTTAATATTTCGCACCTCAAGTGCCGAGCTACAAAAGTGCCATCTACTCTGATGACCAAGAAGTAGAAACACGACTCGAAAAGGGAAGTTTTCCACAATCTTTTGAGCTGTATTAAAAGTTGCCTGCATGCAGGACTTCGGTAAAAGCTTTGCCAATGCTAGATTTTATATACCAAATAAATGGTGTAAGATCACATCGTTAAATCCTCCGTATATCAATGGGTACCAATAGAATAGACTAGTTTCGCGATGCCTCGCTCGTCAGTATTCGGCTAGGTACGAATTGATACACCGACGGTTCAATGATGTGTCTTAATATTTCGCACCTCAAGTGCCGAGCTACAAAAGTGCCATCTACTCTGATGAACAAGAAGTAGAAACACGACTCGAAAAGAGAAGTTTTCCACAATCTTTTGAGCTGTATTAAAAGTTGCCTGCAAGCAGGGCTTCGGCAAAAGCTTTGCCAATGCTAGATTTTTATACCAAATAAATGGTGTAAGATCACATCGTTAAATCCTCCGGATATCAATGGGTACCAATAGAATAGACTAGTTTCGCGAAGCCTCGCTCGTCAGTATTCGGCTAGGTACGAATTGATACACCGACGGTTCAATGATGTGTCTTAATATTTCGCACCTCAAGTGGCGAGCTACAAAAGTGCCATCTACTCTGATGACCAAGAAGTAGAAACACGACTCGAAAAGAGAAGTTTTCCACAATCTTTTGAGCTGTATTAAAAGTTGCCTGCATGCAGGGCTTCGGCAAAAGCTTTGCCAATGCTAGATTTTATATACCAAATAAACGGTGTAAGATCACATCGTTAAATCCTCCGTATATCAATGGGTACCAATAGAATAGACTAGTTTCGCGATGCCACGCTCGTCAGTATTCGGCTAGGTACGAATTGATACACCTACGGTTCAATGATGTGTCTTAATATTTCGCACCTCAAGTGCCGAGCTACAAAAGTGCCATCTACTCTGATGAAGTAGAAACATGAGTCGAATAGAGAAGTTTTCCACAATCCTTTGAGCTGTATTAAAAGTTGCCTGCATGCAGGGCTTCGGCAAAAACTTTGCCAATGCTAGATTTTATATACCAAATAAATGGTGTAAGATCACATCGTTAAATCCTCCGTATATCAATGGGTAAAAATAGAATAGACTACTTTCGCGATGCCTCGCTCGTCAGTATTCGGCTAGGTACGAATTGATACACCGACGGTTCAATGATGTGTCATAATATTTTGCACCTCAAGTGCCGAGCTACAAAAGTGCCATCTACTCTGATGACGAAGAAGTAGAAACACGACTCGAAAAGAGAAGTTTTCCACCATCTTTTGAGCTGTATTAAAAGTTGCCTGCATGCAGGGCGTCGGCGAAAGCTTTGCCAATGCTAGATTTTATATAGCAAATAAATGGTGTAAGATCACATCGTTAAATCCTCCGTATATCAATGGGTACCAATAGAATAGGCTAGTTTCCCGATGCCTCGCTCGTCAGTATTCGGCTAGGTACGAATTGATACACCGACGGTTCAATGATGTTTCTTAATATTTCGCACCTCAAATTCCGAGCTACAAAAGTGCCATCTACTCTGATGAAGTAGAAACATGAGTCGAAAAGAGAAGTTTTCCACAATCCTTTGAGCTGTATTAAAAGTTGCCTGCATGCAGGGCTTCGGCAAAAGCTTTGCCAATGCTAGATTTTATATACCAAATAAATGGTGTAAGATCACATCGTTAAATTCTCCGTATATCAATGGGTACCAATAGAATAGACTACTTTCGCGATGCCTCGCTCGTCAGTATTCGGCTAGGTACGAATTGATACACCGACGGTTCAATGATGTGTCATAATATTTTGCACCTCAAGTGCCGAGCTACAAAAGTGCCATCTACTCTGATGACCAAGAAGTAGAAACACGACTTGAAAAGAGAAGTTTTCCACAATCTTTTGAGCTCTATTAAAAGTTGCCTGCATGGAGGGCTTCGGCAAAAGCTTTGCCAATGCTAGATTTTATATACCAAATAAATGGTGTAAGATCACATCGTTAAATCCTCCGTATATCAATGGGTACCAATAGAATAGACTAGTTTCGCGATGCCTCGCTCGTCAGTATTCGGCTAGGTACGAATTGATACACCGACGGTTCAATGATGTGTCTTAATATTTCGCACCTCAGGTGCCGAGCTACAAAAGTGCTATCTACTCTGATGACCAAGAAGTAAAAACACGACTCGAAAAGAGAAGTTTTCCACAATCTTTTGAGCTGTATTAAAAGTTGCCTGCATGCAGGGCTTCGGCAAAAGTTTTGCCAATGCTAGATTTTATATACCAAATAAATGGTGTAAGATCACATCGTTAAATCCTACGTATATCAATGGGTACCAATAGAATAGACTAGTTTCGCGATGCCTCGCTCGTCAGTATTCCGCTAGGTACGAATTGATACACCGACGGTTCAATGATGTGTCTTAATATTTCGCACCTCAAGTGCCGAGCTACAAAAGTGCCATCTACTCTGATGACCAAGAAGTAGAAACACGACTCGAAAAGAGAAGTTTTCCACAATCTTTTGAGCTGTATTAAAAGTTGCCTGCATGCATGGCTTCGGTAAAAGCTTTGCCAATGCTACATTTTATATACCAAATAAATGGTGTAAGATCACATCGTTAAATCCTCCGTATATCAATGGGTACCAATAGAATAGACTAGTTTCGCGATGCCTCGCTCGTCAGTATTCGGCTAGGTACGAATTGATACACCGACGGTTCAATGATGTGTCTTAATATTTCGCACCTCAAGTGCCGAGCTACAAAAGTGCCATCTACTCTGATGACCAAGAAGTAGAAACACGACTCGAAAAGAGAAGTTTTCCACAATCTTTTGAGCTGTATTAAAAGTTGCCTGCAAGCAGGGCTTCGGCAAAAGCTTTTCCAATGCTAGATTTTGTATACCAAATAAATGGTGTAAGATCACATCGTTAAATCCTCCGTATATCAATGGGTACCAATAGAATAGACTAGTCTCGCGATGCCTCGCTCGTCAGTATTCGGCTAGGTACGAATTGATACACTGACGGTTCAATGATGTGTCTTAATATTTCGCACCTCAAATGCCGAGCTACAAAAGTTCTATCTACTCTGATGACCAAGAAGTAGAAACACGACTCGAAAAGAGAAGTTTTCCACAATCTTTTGAGCTGTATTAAAAGATGCCTGCATGCAGGGCTTCGGCACAAGCTTTGCGAATGCTAGATTTTATATACCAAATAAATGGTGTAAGATCACATCTTTAAATCCTCCGGATATCAATGGGTACCAATAGAATAGACTAGTTTCGCGAAGCCTCGCTCGTCAGTATTCGGCTAGGTACGAATTGATACACCGACGGTTCAATGATGTGTCTTAATATTTCGCACCTCAAGTGCCGAGCTACAAAAGTGCCATCTACTCTGATGACCAAGAAGTAGAAACACGACTCGAAAAGAAAAGTTTTCTACAATCTTTTGAGCTGTATTAAAAGTTGCCTGCATGCAGGGCTTCGGCAAAAGCTTTGCCAATGCTAGATTTTATATACCAAATAAATGGTGTAAGATCACATGGTGTAAGATCACATCGTTAAATCCTCCGTATATCAATGGGTACAAATAGAATAGACTAGTTTCGCGATGCCTCGCTCGTCAGTATTCGGCTAGGTACGAATTGATACACCTACGGTTCAATGATGTGTCTTAATATTTCGCACCTCAAGTGCCGAGCTACAAAAGTGCCGTCTACTCTGATGACCAAGAAGTAGAAACACGACTCGAAAAGAGAAGTTTTCCACAATCCTTTGAGCTGTATTAAAAGTTGCCTGCATGCATGGCTTCGGCAAAACCTTTGCCAATGCTAGATTTTATATACCAAATAAATGGTGTAAGATCACATCGTTAAATGCTCCGTATATCAATGGGTACCAAAAGAATAGACTAGTTTCGCGATGCCTCGCTCGTCAGTATTCGGCTAGGTACGAATTGATACACCGACGGTTCAATGATGTGTCTTAATATTTCGCACCTCAAGTGCCGAGCTACAAAAGTGCCATCTACTCTGATGACCAAGAAGTAGAAACACGAGTCGAAAAGAGAAGTTTTCCACAATCTTTTGAGCTGTATTAAAAGTTGCCTGCATGCAGGGCTTCGGCAAAAGCTTTGCCAATGCTAGATTTTATATACCAAATAAATGGTGTAAGATCACATCGTTAAATCCTCCGTATATCAATGGGTACCAATAGAATGGACTAGTTTCCCGATGCCTCGCTCGTCAGTATTCGGCAAGGTACGAATTGATACACCGACGGTTCAATGATGTGTCTTAATATTTCGCACCTCAAGTGCCGAGCTACAAAAGTGCCATCTACTCTGATGACCAAGAAGTAGAAACATGAGTCGAAAAGAGAAGTTTTCCACAATCCTTTGAGCTGTATTAAAAGTTGCCTGCATGCAGGGCTTCGACAAAAGCTTTGCCAATGCTAGATTTTATATACCAAATAAATGGTGTAAGATCACATCGTTAAATCCTCCGTATATCAATGGGTACCATTAGAATAGACTACTTTCGCGATGCCTCGCTCGTCACTATTCGGCTAGGTACGAATTGATACACCGACGGTTCAATGATGTGTCTTAATATTTTGCACCTCAAGTGCCGAGCTACAAAAGTGCCATCTACTCTGATGACCAAGAAGTAGAAACACGAGTCGAAAAGAGAAGTTTTCCACAATCTTTTGAGCTGTATTAAAAGTTGCCTGCATGCAGGGCTTCGGCAAAAGCTTTGCCAATGCTAGATTTTATATACCAAATAAATGGTGTAAGATCACATCGTTAAATCCTCCGTATATCAATGGGTACCAATAGAATAGGCTAGTTTCCCGATGCCTCGCTCGTCAGTATTCGGCTAGGTACGAATTGATACACCTACGGTTCAATGATGTGTCTTAATATTTCGCACCTCAAGTGCCGAGCTACAAAAGTGCCGTCTACTCTGATGACCAAGAAGTAGAAACACGACTCGAAAAGAGAAGTTTTCCACAATCCTTTGAGCTGTATTAAAAGTTGCCTGCATGCATGGCTTCGGCAAAACCTTTGCCAATGCTAGATTTTATATACCAAATAAATGGTGTAAGATCACATCGTTAAATGCTCCGTATATCAATGGGTACCAAAAGAATAGACTAGTTTCGCGATGCCTCGCTCGTCAGTATTCGGCTAGGTACGAATTGATACACCGACGGTTCAATGATGTGTCTTAATATTTCGCACCTCAAGTGCCGAGCTACAAAAGTGCCATCTACTCTGATGACCAAGAAGTAGAAACACGAGTCGAAAAGAGAAGTTTTCCACAATCTTTTGAGCTGTATTAAAAGTTGCCTGCATGCAGGGCTTCGGCAAAAGCTTTGCCAATGCTAGATTTTATATACCAAATAAATGGTGTAAGATCACATCGTTAAATCCTCCGTATATCAATGGGTACCAATAGAATGGACTAGTTTCCCGATGCCTCGCTCGTCAGTATTCGGCAAGGTACGAATTGATACACCGACGGTTCAATGATGTGTCTTAATATTTCGCACCTCAAGTGCCGAGCTACAAAAGTGCCATCTACTCTGATGACCAAGAAGTAGAAACATGAGTCGAAAAGAGAAGTTTTCCACAATCCTTTGAGCTGTATTAAAAGTTGCCTGCATGCAGGGCTTCGACAAAAGCTTTGCCAATGCTAGATTTTATATACCAAATAAATGGTGTAAGATCACATCGTTAAATCCTCCGTATATCAATGGGTACCATTAGAATAGACTACTTTCGCGATGCCTCGCTCGTCACTATTCGGCTAGGTACGAATTGATACACCGACGGTTCAATGATGTGTCTTAATATTTTGCACCTCAAGTGCCGAGCTACAAAAGTGCCATCTACTCTGATGACCAAGAAGTAGAAACACGACTCGAAAAGAGAAGTTTTCCACAATCTTTTGAGCTGTATTAAAAGTTGCCTGCATGCAGGGCTTCGGCAAAAGCTTTGCCAATGCTAGATTTTATATACCAAATAAATGGTGTAAGATCACATCGTTAAATCCTCCGTATATCAATGGGTACCAATAGAATAGAGTAGTTTCCCGATGCCTCGCTCGTCAGTATTCGGCTAGGTACGAATTGATACACCGACGGTTCAATGATGTGTCTTAATATTTCGCACCTCAAGTTCCGAGCTACAAAAGTGCCATCTACTCTGATGAAGTAGAAACATGAGTCGAAAAAAGAAGTTTTCCACAATCTTTTGAGCTGTATTAAAAGTTGCCTGCATGCAGGGCGTCGGCGAAAGCTTTGCCAATGCTAGATTTTATATAGCAAATAAATGGTGTAAGATCACATCGTTAAATCCTCCGTATATCAATGGGTACCAATAGAATAGGCTAGTTTCCCGATGCCTCGCTCGTCAGTATTCGGCTAGGTACGAATTGATACACCGACGGTTCAATGATGTTTCTTAATATTTCGCACCTCAAATTCCGAGCTACAAAAGTGCCATCTACTCTGATGAAGTAGAAACATGAGTCGAAAAGAGAAGTTTTCCACAATCCTTTGAGCTGTATTAAAAGTTGCCTGCATGCAGGGCTTCGGCAAAAGCTTTGCCAATGCTAGATTTTATATACCAAATAAATGGTGTAAGATCACATCGTTAAATCCTCCGTATATCAATGGGTACCAATAGAATAGACTACTTTCGCGATGCCTCGCTCGTCAGTATTCGGCTAGGTACGAATTGATACACCGACGGTTCAATGATGTGTCATAATATTTTGCACCTCAAGTGCCGAGCTACAAAAGTGCCATCTACTCTGATGACCAAGAAGTAGAAACACGACTTGAAAAGAGAAGTTTTCCACAATCTTTTGAGCTCTATTAAAAGTTGCCTGCATGGAGGGCTTCGGCAAAAGCTTTGCCAATGCTAGATTTTATATAGCAAATAAATGGTGTAAGATCACATCGTTAAATCCTCCGTATATCAATGGGTACCAATAGAATAGACTACTTTCGCGATGCCTCGCTCGTCAGTATTCGGCTAGGTACGAATTGATACACCGACGGTTCAATGATGTGTCATAATATTTTGCACCTCAAGTGCCGAGCTACAAAAGTGCCATCTACTCTGATGACCAAGAAGTAGAAACACGACTCGAAAAGAGAAGTTTTCCACCATCTTTTGAGCTGTATTAAAAGTTGCCTGCATGCAGGGCGTCGGCGAAAGCTTTGCCAATGCTAGATTTTATATAGCAAATAAATGGTGTAAGATCACATCGTTAAATCCTCCGTATATCAATGGGTACCAATAGAATAGGCTAGTTTCCCGATGCCTCGCTCGTCAGTATTCGGCTAGGTACGAATTGATACACCGACGGTTCAATGATGTTTCTTAATATTTCGCACCTCAAATTCCGAGCTACAAAAGTGCCATCTACTCTGATGAAGTAGAAACATGAGTCGAAAAGGGAAGTTTTCCACAATCCTTTGAGCTGTATTAAAAGTTGCCTGCATGCAGGGCTTCGGCAAAAGCTTTGCCAATGCTAGATTTTATATACCAAATAAATGGTGTAAGATCACATCGTTAAATCCTCCGTATATCAATGGGTACCAATAGAATAGACTACTTTCGCGATGCCTCGCTCGTCAGTATTCGGCTAGGTACGAATTGATACACCGACGGTTCAATGATGTGTCATAATATTTTGCACCTCAAGTGCCGAGCTACAAAAGTGCCATCTACTCTGATGACCAAGAAGTAGAAACACGACTTGAAAAGAGAAGTTTTCCACAATCTTTTGAGCTCTATTAAAAGTTGCCTGCATGGAGGGCTTCGGCAAAAGCTTTGCCAATGCTAGATTTTATATACCAAATAAATGGTGTAAGATCACATCGTTAAATCCTCCGTATATCAATGGGTACCAATAGAATAGACTAGTTTCGCGATGCCTCGCTCGTCAGTATTCGGCTAGTTACGAATTGATACACCGACGGTTCAATGATGTGTCTTAATATTTCGCACCTCAGGTGCCGAGCTACAAAAGTGCTATCTACTCTGATGACCAAGAAGTAAAAACACGACTCGAAAAGAGAAGTTTTCCACAATCTTTTGAGCTGTATTAAAAGTTGCCTGCATGCAGGGCTTCGGCAAAAGTTTTGCCAATGCTAGATTTTATATACCAAATAAATGGTGTAAGATCACATCGTTAAATCCTACGTATATCAATGGGTACCAATAGAATAGACTAGTTTCGCGATGCCTCGCTCGTCAGTATTCCGCTAGGTACGAATTGATACACCGACGGTTCAATGATGTGTCTTAATATTTCGTACCTCAAGTGCCGAGCTACAAAAGTGCCATCTACTCTGATGACCAAGAAGTAGAAACACGACTCGAAAAGAGAAGTTTTCCACAATCTTTTGAGCTGTATTAAAAGTTGCCTGCATGCATGGCTTCGGTAAAAGCTTTGCCAATGCTACATTTTATATACCAAATAAATGGTGTAAGATCACATCGTTAAATCCTCCGTATATCAATGGGTACCAATAGAATAGACTAGTTTCGCGATGCCTCGCTCGTCAGTATTCGGCTAGGTACGAATTGATACACCGACGGTTCAATGATGTGTCTTAATATTTCGCACCTCAAGTGCCGAGCTACAAAAGTGCCATCTACTCTGATGACCAAGAAGTAGAAACACGACTCGAAAAGAGAAGTTTTCCACAATCTTTTGAGCTGTATTAAAAGTTGCCTGCAAGCAGGGCTTCGGCAAAAGCTTTTCCAATGCTAGATTTTGTATACCAAATAAATGGTGTAAGATCACATCGTTAAATCCTCCGTATATCAATGGGTACCAATAGAATAGACTAGTCTCGCGATGCCTCGCTCGTCAGTATTCGGCTAGGTACGAATTGATACACTGACGGTTCAATGATGTGTCTTAATATTTCGCACCTCAAATGCCGAGCTACAAAAGTTCTATCTACTCTGATGACCAAGAAGTAGAAACACGACTCGAAAAGAGAAGTTTTCCACAATCTTTTGAGCTGTATTAAAAGATGCCTGCATGCAGGGCTTCGGCACAAGCTTTGCGAATGCTAGATTTTATATACCAAATAAATGGTGTAAGATCACATCTTTAAATCCTCCGGATATCAATGGGTACCAATAGAATAGACTAGTTTCGCGAAGCCTCGCTCGTCAGTATTCGGCTAGGTACGAATTGATACACCGACGGTTCAATGATGTGTCTTAATATTTCGCACCTCAAGTGCCGAGCTACAAAAGTGCCATCTACTCTGATGACCAGAAGTAGAAACACGACTCGAAAAGAGAAGTTTTCTACAATCTTTTGAGCTGTATTAAAAGTTGCCTGCATGCAGGGCTTCGGCAAAAGCTTTGCCAATGCTAGATTTTATATACCAAATAATGTGATGTTGGGGGTTGCTGGACGAAGACACTCCCGAACAAACAAACTTAAACTTTCTACATATCTTTATTCTTACAAGGTTAAAGGTACAGTTACAACTACGTCGACCGACATTATAGTTAGGATAGGTCAAGGTGACCCATATCTCGGTAACTATATCCCCTGACCACGCGCCAGCAGAGTTCAGCGAACACACTGATACAACAATGATTGTCTCAGGTACTCGACCTTCCCACTTATATCTTATTATATTAAAAACAATGCCCATATGTATTACCATATATGGTTATGCTATACGTATTTCAATAATGACGTGTGCTGTGTTTGCAGTCTTGCGAATGAGTTGAATACTTTGAACTTTGCTACTATCGTAATAAATTATACAAATTGCAACTATAATATTGACCTTATTCTTATAACAAATAAATTAGGAAAATTCCGTGAGGGTTGTCGTGTACCATCACATCTCTCTGGGCGGGGAAAAGATGAAAGGGAATTTCAGTAACAATTTCCTTTCATCTCTATTTTATATTATTTATGCTGACTGACGTCTCTCCTTTATAAGAAAATTAAACAAACATATTAAAGAAAATGAGAAAAGAAAAAAAATGAGATATATAAATATTTACACTGAACCTTAAGTACTAGTAAAAGTCTTATGGTGGACTATTATTACACTTTTACACTATAACACTTTTCAGTACTTATTCTTTTTATATATTATACAGCTTAACGTTATTCTTATGTATGACTACTTGTTTACCCTTTTTCTCAATAATTACGTTAGGCGTTTCATCTTTACTTAAGGTATATGGACCCGAAAACAAACAGTTAAGTTTTGTGTTTGGCTCCTTTTTTATTAATACCTTATCTCCTGGTTTATAAGTTATTTTACTCGTTTTGGCATCATATATTTTTTTTTTGCTGTGTTTTGTATGTGTTAGTGTTTCTCTGGCCTCCTTTGCGGCTACTTGTAGTCTGTATTTCAGTTCCATGGGATAGTCGTCAAAATTATACAGGGGTTCTATTTCGTTTTGAACATTTGTCGGCAGTCTACATATTTTTCCGAACACTAATTCGAACGGAGTATAACCCGTTGCTGAGTGTACTGAAATGTTATACGAAAAACAGAAATATTGCACCCATGTACTCCAATTTGTAGGGAATTTTGATAGTTGTATCCTAAGGTACGCATTTAAATGTTTGTGAGTATTTTCTAAAGCTCCTATTGTTTCGTGGTGATATGCTGTTGAGTTTAGTTTCTCTATTTGCAATAATGAGCATGTTTCCTTAAATGTTCTTGCCATAAACTCTGAGCCTTGGTCTGTGACTATTTTTCTGGGTACTCCATACCTCAGAATAAAATTTTCTACCAATGCCTTGGCTACTGTTTCGGCTTCTTTGTTCTTTATTACATATCCTTCTATGTATTTACTTAGCTCACATTGCAGTGTCAATATATATCTATTCCCACTGTCATCCATCTCAAATGGTCCTACTAGATCTATAAATATTGTGTCGAATGCGCAGGTGGCAGTCGATGTGATAGTTAGAGGTTGTTTGGTTATGATAGAATGCTTATGTCTTTGACAATCGTCGCATCTCTTCACAAATTCCTCGATATCTTTTCGTAAACTATTCCAAAAATAATATTTCCTTATATTTTTGTACATTCTATTTATTCCGGCATGCCCTCCTGTTGGTAACATGTGAAAATCATTAATTATAATTCTTCTTAATTTTTCATCTGCTATATTCTGTTTGTCTTGTACTATACATATTTTGATATCTCTTTCTTTAAATATTTTAGGATCCTTTCTTATCTCTTCAATAATTGGCTGATTCTTATTATTCTTTACTAGTACTAGTTCCTTTATATTCTTTTGTGCGCACATTTGAATCAAGGCTCTCAACGATGCTCGTAGCGCAGACGTTGATCGAGGTTCTTGATATGTCGAGTTTCTCAACGACGCTCGTAGTGCAGACGTTGATCGAAAATCTCGAATCAGATAAATAATATCGTCTTCTTCATTGTACAATATACTACTATTTGTATTTTCTTCAGCCGAATCTAGCTTCATTGTTTTGCAATCGTCCTTGTCTATCAGTTTTACCTCTACCGCACTTTTCGGGAATTTCAACAATTCGACTACGTCTGGTTGATCAGTCCATTCGTTCTTCGAATCGGTGATTTCCTCCTGCTTTTTCGTTTGTGCTCTCGTCATCACTAATATACTTTTCTCTGAGTCCTTATTTAGTTGCTTTAGTTCTTCTGATGTAACTTCTATTCGTGATAAGGCGTCAGCTGTTACATTTTCAGCTCCTTTCACGTATTTAATTGTAAAGTCGTATTCTTCTAACTTCAATCTAAATTTGGTTAATCTGCTGGAAGGGTTTGTCATACCAAATAGGTACACCAATGGTCGGTGGTCTGTCAAAATAATAAATTCTTTCTGTAGAAGGTAATGTCTCCATTTAGCAATGCTCCATACTATTGCCAGTAATTCTTTTTCTATCGTAGGATAATTCATTTCCGCTTTATTAAGTGTTCTACTGGCATATGCTACCGGTTTGTCATTCCCGTTTGACAAAGTTGCTCCTAGTGCGATGCCAGATGCATCTGTCCGTAGAATAAACGTGTTCTCCTCCGATAAATCTGGGAATTCCATTACGGGGGGGTTTGATAATGACGTCTTGAGGCTTTCAAAAGCTTTTTGGCATTCTGTTGTCCACTCAAATTTTACATTTTTCCTTGATAGTCTATTTAGAGGTGCGGCTATTTCTGCAAAATGATTGATATGTTTTCTGTAATAATTTGCAAAGGCTACGAATCTTTTTGCTTCTTTTGCATTTTGTGGTATTGGATATTGTTCCAATGCGGTGATCTTTTCCGGATCTCGTGCTACACCTTTATTCGAAATCTTGTGTCCTAAATATAATAGTTCTTTTTTCATAAACTCGCATTTAATTGGATTTAATTTCAGATTTACTTTCCTTAGTCTCTCTAATACCTTCACTAAATTCTGATTATGCTGTTGTAGACTGTTGCCAAAGACTATCAAATCATCAAGATATATAAACATGTTTTCATAATTTAAACCTGACATTGCCATAGTCATGGCTCGTGAGAAACATCCTGGGCTTGTCTTTAACCCCATCGGAAGTCGTGTCATTTGATATTGACCTCTATCGGTTGCGAATGCTGTGTACGGTCTGGACTTAGAATCGAGTTCTATTTGGTAATATCCTTGGTATAAATCTAAATGTGAAAAATATGTTGCTCCTGATAAAGCGTCTAGGATTTCTTCTATGCATGGTAATGGAAATCTGTCATTCTCAATTTTGTTGTTTAGTTGTCTGTAATCTATCACAACTCTCCATTTCTTGCTTCCATTTTCATCGTTTTTCTTTGGCACTATAAGTAGTGGAGATGAGAATTCTGATATTGCATTTTCAATAATCCCGTCTTTTAACATTTTGTCTACTTGTCTATTTATTTCCGTTTTTTGTCCGTGTGGTAATCTATACGGTTTTGTATAAGCAGGTGATACTCCTTTTTGCAATTTTATTTTTGCTTTGTATACGTCCGTCGTTGTGCATGGATCGTTTTCTAAGAAAAACACATCGGAATATTTTACACATATTTTTTCTATTGCTCTTTTTTCCTCTAGCGATAAATTTTTTGTGTTTATTATATTCAAAAGTCTTTCGGCACGACTCACCGATTGTTTTGATTCTCCCATGTGGAAAACGTCGAACTTGTCTAATCTTTCGACCTTCGGTCTAAAATTCTTAACAATTATTTCTCTATCATTGATATTTAATATCCTTATTGGTATTTTTCCGTCGACTGGTTTTGAGACTGTTCCTGCCGAGAAAATTCCTTCCGCTATCTCCTGTGGTATAGTTACAAAATCTCCGTAGTGTGTCCCGATCTCGAAAAAAAATAATTTTTCACATCTCCTAGGTATTATTATCGTATGAATTTCTCCCATAGATAGCATTTTAAAATCTCTTCTCATTCCTTCTACATGTAACGATAATTTTAAGGATTCGTAATCTATTGTAGCAAAATATTGGTATAAAAAATCGCTACCAATAACCCCATCGACTTTATTTGTGAAACTCTTCATAACTGCAAATTCCTGTGTCAACGTTATCTTCTCTGAGTTATCTAATATTTCAAGGTCACACAATAAGGTTCCCCTTGTATATATAGTTTTTCCGGTAACACCTCGCAAGCTAATACGTCGGGTTTTGTTTATGTCGGTGTAGTTTTTATCTAAACATTCTTCAAATAAAACGCTGACTGTTGCGCCAGTGTCAATTAATAGTTTTTTGCGTTTTCCTCTGTAATAAACATTAATATAATTTAATCCACTTGCTGTGGAATTATCTGCCTCCATTTGATGGGCCACGAAAAAAATCTACTTCTTGTATTGTGCTTGTGTGTGGTTGCTCTTGGCGGGGCTGCTCCTCTGTTGCGAAATATGCTCCTGGTGAATTTCTGTTGCTGGGGTTTCTACCTTGCGACCAATTATTATTTCTCCCTCGATGACCATGTCCTGCTCCTCTGTTTCTTTGAGACCTACCTCTGTTATGATATTGTCTTACTTCGTTTCCATTTGTATTTCTATTATTATATGTCTTGTTACCTTCTTTTCTCCTGTCAAAACTATTTTTGTATCCGTTTGTTGTATTTCTTCTTCCGCCTCTATATGTTTTATTCATGTGGTACATTCCTGCAGTTTCCGTTCGAGTTAGCGATTCTTCGTTCTTTGCGCTTGTTATCGCTTCCGCTAAAGTGCTAAAGTTCTTGGCTTTCAAAATTGTCTTTATCTTGTCATTTTTTAAACCGTTAGTAAACACGCTTATTGCAATTTTTTCGTTTACTTTGGCCAGCACTTCTTCTGCATCTCTGTTTCCCTCTGCTTGTGCTATTGTTAATTTAGCCATGAGCTCCTCTAAACTTCTTCCAAATTTTTCTATTGACCTATTCTCTTGTTTCGCTGAGTTGATCTCCGCTGACAGAACAGGGATAGATTGTTTTACTAGAAACTTTTCTTTAATATCGGTTATTAGTGCCGCGTTTGAGTTGTAAGTGGTCTTCAGTCGTAATTTTGCTGCTTGCGTTAGTTTCACCTTCAACAGGTACTTTGTTAGTTGCGGTTTTCCTTCATCATCTAAAAATTCATCGTACAGTTCAATTGCGTCTATGAATGCTCTAATTGATTCTTCGGTGTTTCCTATGTGAGGGATCAGGTTCCCTGCTGTTTTCAGTTCGAATTTCTCTCCCATCTTGTCGTTGTTATGTTCAACTTGTCTTTTCCGTAGTTCTGTTTGGACTTTTCCGATCTTTTCTCCAATTTTTGCAATAATATCTGCAATGAATTTGTCTTCTGCTGCCTTACAGCTGTCACCTTTGTATATTTTATGCACCGTCCTAAACTGTTCCGTGATAGTCCTGAGTTTTTCCACCCATTTATCTGTGATTAGCTTATTTTTCCTTCGTTCTATAGTGTCTTTTGTGAGATTCCTATTTAATATAGTTATATCTTCCAGAATACGTTGAAATCTTTCCTCGAACATAAATTCGGCTTGGCCTGCCTACGTTACTCAATAGTATATGGCCTAGTGTCTCGAAGTCTCAATTACTTCGTAAAGCTTATCATTGCCGTTAAGTTTATCAAATATAACAAAATGTAACATATAAAATAATATAATAAAACACAAATGTAAGTAAAATAAAAGGATCAATAATATTGGATAACCGTCAATATTTAAAGTGTCAGTAAATAAGTAAGTGAGTAATTATATAATAAAAAAAAATCAAAATTTCAATATGAAAATAAAAAAAATAGTCATCAAACTTACTTCATAAGCAGTTAAACTGTATTGTATTAAAAAGAAAAATTACTCACGAATATGGGTTCATGTGTCTATGCATTTGGTCCTGGATTCTGGGCGTCTAACCTCAGCATCTCCATTGATTTAGATACTTCCTGTCGGATGTGGCGTCGAAGCTGCTTCTTCCATCGTCGATACAGTAGCCATCCGACGATGATTATGGCCAGGCTGAACGATACAATTCCCAAAACTCCAGGGATTGATAGCTTCTCGTTTTCGCCGGTTTCAGCTGTCACACCTCCGCTGTTGCCTGCTTGGTTTATGAAGATCTGTTCCTCTTTTTCTTTATTCTGGTTGTTTCCCATCTTACGTGTAGAGCTGCATACCTCAATCTATATGCGAACCAGAAAACTCCATTCTTTAACTTAAGGCACGGGTCGCCATGTGATGTTGGGGGTTGCTGGACGAAGACACTCCCGAACAAACAAACTTAAACTTTCTACATATCTTTATTCTTACAAGGTTAAAGGTACAGTTACAACTACGTCGACCGACATTATAGTTAGGATAGGTCAAGGTGACCCATATCTCGGTAACTATATCCCCTGACCACGCGCCAGCAGAGTTCAGCGAACACACTGATACAACAATGAATGTCTCAGGTACTCGACCTTCCCACTTATATCTTATTATATTAAAAACAATGCCCATATGTATTACCATATATGGTTATGCTATACGTATTTCAATAATGACGTGTGCTGTGTTTGCAGTCTTGCGAATGAGTTGAATACTTTGAACTTTGCTACTATCGTAATAAATTATACAAATTGCAACTATAATATTGACCTTATTCTTATAACAAATAAATTAGGAAAATTCCGTGAGGGTTGTCGTGTACCATCACAATAAATGGTGTAAGATCACATGGTGTAAGATCACATCGTTAAATCCTCCGTATATCAATGGGTACAAATAGAATAGTCTAGTTTCGCGATGCCTCGCTCGTCAGTATTCGGCTAGGTACGAATTGATACACCTACGGTTCAATGATGTGTCTTAATATTTCGCACCTCAAGTGCCGAGCTACAAAAGTGCCGTCTACTCTGATGACCAAGAAGTAGAAACACGACTCGAAAAGAGAAGTTTTCCACAATCCTTTGAGCTGTATTAAAAGTTGCCTGCATGCATGGCTTCGGCAAAACCTTTGCCAATGCTAGATTTTATATACCAAATAAATGGTGTAAGATCACATCGTTAAATGCTCCGTATATCAATGGGTACCAAAAGAATAGACTAGTTTCGCGATGCCTCGCTCGTCAGTATTCGGCTAGGTACGAATTGATACACCGACGGTTCAATGATGTGTCTTAATATTTCGCACCTCAAGTGCCGAGCTACAAAAGTGCCATCTACTCTGATGACCAAGAAGTAGAAACACGAGTCGAAAAGAGAAGTTTTCCACAATCTTTTGAGCTGTATTAAAAGTTGCCTGCATGCAGGGCTTCGGCAAAAGCTTTGCCAATGCTAGATTTTATATACCAAATAAATGGTGTAAGATCACATCGTTAAATCCTCCGTATATCAATGGGTACCAATAGAATGGACTAGTTTCCCGATGCCTCGCTCGTCAGTATTCGGCTAGGTACGAATTGATACACCGACGGTTCAATGATGTGTCTTAATATTTCGCACCTCAAGTGCCGAGCTACAAAAGTGCCATCTACTCTGATGACCAAGAAGTAGAAACATGAGTCGAAAAGAGAAGTTTTCCACAATCCTTTGAGCTGTATTAAAAGTTGCCTGCATGCAGGGCTTCGACAAAAGCTTTGCCAATGCTAGATTTTATATACCAAATAAATGGTGTAAGATCACATCGTTAAATCCTCCGTATATCAATGGGTACCAATAGAATAGACTACTTTCGCGATGCCTCGCTCGTCACTATTCGGCTAGGTACGAATTGATACACCGACGGTTCAATGATGTGTCTTAATATTTTGCACCTCAAGTGCCGAGCTACAAAAGTGCCATCTACTCTGATGACCAAGAAGTAGAAACACGACTCGAAAAGAGAAGTTTTCCACAATCTTTTGAGCTGTATTAAAAGTTGCCTGCATGCAGGGCTTCGGCAAAAGCTTTGCCAATGCTAGATTTTATATACCAAATAAATGGTGTAAGATCACATCGTTAAATCCTCCGTATATCAATGGGTACCAATAGAATAGAGTAGTTTCCCGATGCCTCGCTCGTCAGTATTCGGCTAGGTACGAATTGATACACCGACGGTTCAATGATGTGTCTTAATATTTCGCACCTCAAGTTCCGAGCTACAAAAGTGCCATCTACTCTGATGAAGTAGAAACATGAGTCGAAAAAAGAAGTTTTCCACAATCTTTTGAGCTGTATTAAAAGTTGCCTGCATGCAGGGCTTCGGCAAAAGCTTTGCCAATGCTAGATTCTATATACCAAATAAATGGTGTAAGATCACATCGTTAAATCCTCCGTATATCAATGGGTACCAATAGAATAGACTACTTTCGCGATGCCTCGCTCGTCAATATTCAGCTAGGTACGAATTGATACACCGACGGTTCAATGATGTGTCTTAATATTTTGCACCTCAAGTGCCGAGCTACAAAAGTGCCATCTACTCTGATGACCAAGAAGTAGAAACACGACTCGAAAAGAGAAGTTTTCCACAATCTTTTGAGCTTTATTAAAAGTTGCCTGCATGCAGGGCTTCGGCAAAAGCTTTGCCAATGCTAGATTTTATATACCAAATAAATGGTGTAAGATCACATCGTTAAATCCTCCATATATCAATGGGTATCAATAGAATAGACTAGTTTCACGATGCCTCGTTCGTCAGTATTCGGCTAGGTACGAATTGATACACCGACGGTTCAATGATGTGTCTTAATATTTCGCACCTCAAGTGCCGAGCTACAAAAGTGCCATCTACTCTGATGACCAAGAAGTAGAAACACGACTCGAAAAGAGAAGTTTTCCACAATCTTTTGAGCTGTATTAAAAGTTGCCTGCATGCTGGGCTTCGGCAAAAGCTTTGCCAATGCTAGACTTTATATACCAAATAAATGGTGTAAGATCACATCGTTAAATCCTCCGTATATCAATGGGTACCAATAGAATAGACTAGTTTCACGATTCCTCGCTCGTCAGTATTCGGCTAGGTACGAATTGATACACCGACGGTTCAATGATGTGTCTTAATATTTCGCACTTCAAGTGCCGAGCTAAAAAAGTGCCATCTACTCTGATGAACAAGAAGTAGAAACACGACTCGAAAAGAGAAGCTTTCCACAATCTTTTGAGCTGTATTAAAAGTTGCGTGCATGCAGGGCTTCGGCAAAAGCTTTGCCAATGCTAGATTTTATATACCAAATAAATGGTGTAAGATCACTTCGTCAAATCCTCCGTGTATCAATGGGTACCAATAGAATAGACTAGTTTAGCGATGCCTCGCTCGTCAGTATTCGGCTAGGTACGAATTGATACACCGACGGTTCAATGATGTGTCTTAATATTTCGCACCTCAAGTGCCGAGCTACAAAAGTGCCATCTACTCTGATGACCAAGAAGTAGAAACACGACTCGAAAAGAGAAGTTTTCCACAATCTTTTGAGCTGTATTAAAAGTTGCCTGCATGCAGGGCTTCGGCAAAAGCTTTGCCAATGCTAGATTTTATATACCAAATAAATGGTGTAAGATCACATCGTTAAATCCTACGTATATCAATGGGTACCAATAGAATAGACTAGTTTCGCGATGCCTCGCTCGTCAGTATTCGGCTAGGTACGAATTGATACACCGACGGTTTAATGATGTGTCTTAATATTTCGCACTTCAAGTGCCGAGCTACAAAAGTGCCATCTACTCTGATGACCAAGAAGTAGAAACACGACTCGAAAAGAGAAGTTTTGCACAATCTTTTGAGCTGTATTAAAAGTTGCCTGCATGCAGGGCTTCGGTAAAAGCTTTGCCAATGCTACATTTTATATACCAAATAAATGGTGTAAGATCACATCGTTAAATCCTCCGTATATCAATGGGTACCAATAGAATAGACTAGTTTCGCGATGCCTCGCTCGTCAGTATTCGGCTAGGAACGAATTGATACACCGACGGTTCAATGATGTGTCTTAATATTTCGCACCTCAAGTGCCGAGCTACAAAAGTGCCATCTACTCTGATGACCAAGAAGTAGAAACACGACTCGAAAAGAGAAGTTTTCCACAATCTTTTGAGCTGTATTAAAAGTTGCCTGCATGCAGGGCTTCGGCAAAAGCTTTGCCAATGCTAGATTTTATATACCAAATAAATGGTGTAAGATCACATCGTTAAATCCTACGTATATCACTGGGTACCAATAGAATAGACCAGTTTCGCGATGCCTCACTCGTCAGTATTCCGCTAGGTACGAATTGATACACCGACGGTTCAATGATGTGTCTTAATATTTCGCACCTCAAGTGCCTAGCTACAAAAGTGCCATCTACTCTGATGACCAAGAAGTAGAAACACGACTCGAAAAGGGAAGTTTTCCACAATCTTTTGGGCTGTATTAAAAGTTGCCTGCATGCAGGGCTTCGGTAAAAGCTTTGCCAATGCTACATTTTATATACCAAATAAATGGTGTAAGATCACATCGTTAAATCCTCCGTATATCAATGGGTACCAATAGAATAGACTAGTTTCGCGATGCCTCGCTCGTCAGTATTCGGCTAGGTACGAATTGATACACCGACGGTTCAATGATGTGTCTTAATATTTCGCATCTCAAGTGCCGAGCTACAAAAGTGCCATCTACTCTGATGACCAAGAAGTAGAAACACGACTCGAAAAGAGAAGTTTTCCACAATCTTTTGAGCTCTATTAAAAGTTGCCTGCAAGCAGGGCTTCGGCAAAAGCTTTGCCAATGCTAGATTTTGTATACCAAATAAATGGTGTAAGATCACATCGTTAAATCCTCCGTATATCAATGGGTACCAATAGAATAGACTAGTTTCGCGATGCCTCGCTCTTCAGTATTCGGCTAGGTACGAATTGACACACTGACCGTTCAATGATGTGTCTTAATATTTCGCACCTTAAGTGCCGAGCTACAAAAGTTCCATCTACTCTGATGACCAAGAAGTAGAAACACGACTCGAAAAGAGAAGTTTTCCACAATCTTTTGAGCTGTATTAAAAGATGCCTGCATGCAGGGCTTCGGCAAAAGCTTTGCCAATGCTAGATTTTATATACCAAATAAATGGTGTAAGATCACATCGTTAAATCCTCCGGATATCAATGGGTACCAATAGAATAGACTAGTTTCGCGATGCCTCGCTCGTCAGTATTCGGCTAGGTACGAATTGATACACCGACGGTTCAATGATGTGTCTTAATATTTCGCACCTCAAGTGCCGAGCTACAAAATTGCCATCTACTCTGATGACCAAGAAGTAGAAACACGACTCGAAAAGAGAAGTTTTCTACAATCTTTTGAGCTGTATTAAAAGTTGCCGGCATGCAGGGCTTCGGCAAAAGCTTTGCCAATGCTAGATTTTATATACCAAATAAATGGTGTAAGATCACATCGTTAAATCCTACGTATATCAATGGGTACCAATAGAATAGACTAGTTTCGCGATGCCTCGCTCGTCAGTATTCGGCTAGGTACGAATTGATACACCGACGGTTCAATGATGTGTCTTAATATTTCGCACCTCAGGTGCCGAGCTACAAAAGTGCTATCTACTCTGATGACCAAGAAGTAAAAACACGACTCGAAAAGAGAAGTTTTCCACAATCTTTTGAGCTGTATTAAAAGTTGCCTGCATGCAGGGCTTCGGCAAAAGCTTTTCCAATGCTAGATTTTGTATACCAAATAAATGGTGTAAGATCACATCGTTAAATCCTCCGTATATCAATGGGTACCAATAGAATAGACTAGTTTCGCGATGCCTCGCTCGTCAGTATTCGGCTAGGTACGAATTGATACACCGACGGTTCAATGATGTGTCTTAATATTTCGCACCTCAAGTGCCGAGCTACAAAAGTTCTATCTACTCTGATGACCAAGAAGTAGAAACACGACTCGAAAAGAGAAGTTTTCCACAATCTTTTGAGCTGTATTAAAAGATGCCTGCATGCAGGGCTTCGGCACAAGCTTTGCGAATGCTAGATTTTATATACCAAATAAATGGTGTAAGATCACATCTTTAAATCCTCCGGATATCAATGGGTACCAATAGAATAGACTAGTTTCGCGAAGCCTCGCTCGTCAGTATTCGGCTAGGTACGAATTGATACACCGACGGTTCAATGATGTGTCTTAATATTTCGCACCTCAAGTGCCGAGCTACAAAAGTGCCATCTACTCTGATGACCAAGAAGTAGAAACACGACTCGAAAAGAGAAGTTTTCCACAATCTTTTGAGCTGTATTAAAAGTTGCCTGCATGCAGGGCTTCGGCAAAAGCTTTGCCAATGCTAGATTTTATATACCAAATAAATGGTGTAAGATCACATGGTGTAAGATCACATCGTTAAATCCTCCGTATATCAATGGGTACCAATAGAATAGACTAGTTTCGCGATGCCTCGCTCGTCAGTATTCGGCTAGCTACGAATTGATACACCGACGGTTCAATGATGTGTCTTAATATTTCGCACCTCAAGTGCCAAACTACAAAAGTGCCGTCTACTCTGCTGACCAAGAAGTAGAAACACGACTCGAAAAGAGAAGTTTTCCACAATCCTTTGAGCTGTATTAAAAGTTGCCTGCATGCATGGCTTCGGCAAAACCTTTGCCAATGCTAGATTTTATATACCAAATAAATGGTGTAAGATCACATCGTTAAATGCTCCGTATATCAATGGGCACCAAAAGAATAGACTAGTTTCGCGATGCCTCGCTCGTCAGTATTCGGCTAGGTACGAATTGATACACCGACGGTTCAATGATGTGTCTTAATATTTCGCACCTCAAGTGCCGAGCTACAAAAGTGCCATCTACTCTGATGACCAAGAAGTAGAAACACGAGTCGAAAAGAGAAGTTTTCCACAATCTTTTGAGCTGTATTAAAAGTTGCCTGCA
The DNA here is from genome assembly GCF_917563875.1 of Diabrotica virgifera virgifera. NCBI lineage: Eukaryota > Metazoa > Arthropoda > Insecta > Coleoptera > Chrysomelidae > Diabrotica > Diabrotica virgifera. The sequence goes on along the minus strand of NC_065452.1, from coordinate 75,585,609 downwards.
TGCAGGGCTTCGGCAAAAGCTTTGCCAATGCTAGATTTTATATACCAAATAAATGGTGTAAGATCACATCGTTAAATCCTCCGTATATCAATGGGTACCAATAGAATGGACTAGTTTCCCGATGCCTCGCTCGTCAGTATTCGGCTAGGTACGAATTGATACACCGACGGTTCAATGATGTGTCTTAATATTTCGCACCTCAAGTGCCGAGCTACAAAAGTGCCATCTACTCTGATGACCAAGAAGTAGAAACATGAGTCGAAAAGAGAAGTTTTCCACAATCCTTTGAGCTGTATTAAAAGTTGCCTGCATGCAGGGCTTCGACAAAAGCTTTGCCAATGCTAGATTTTATATACCAAATAAATGGTGTAAGATCACATCGTTAAATCCTCCGTATATCAATGGGTACCAATAGAATAGACTACTTTCGCGATGCCTCGCTCGTCAGTATTCGGCTAGGTACGAATTGATACACCGACGGTTCAATGATGTGTCTTAATATTTTGCACCTCAAGTGCCGAGCTACAAAAGTGCCATCTACTCTGATGACCAAGAAGTAGAAACACGACTCGAAAAGAGAAGTTTTCCACAATCATTTGAGCTGTATTAAAAGTTGCCTGCATGCAGGGCTTCGGCAAAAGCTTTGCCAATGCTAGATTTTATATACCAAATAAATGGTGTAAGATCACATCGTTAAATCCTCCGTATATCAATGGGTACCAATAGAATAGACTAGTTTCCCGATGCCTCGCTCGTCAGTATTCGGCTAGGTACGAATTGATACACCGACGGTTCAATGATGTGTCTTAATATTTCGCACCTCAAGTTCCGAGCTACAAAAGTGCCATCTACTCTGATGAAGTAGAAACATGAGTCGAAAAAAGAAGTTTTCCACAATCTTTTGAGCTTTATTAAAAGTTGCCTGCATGCAGGGCTTCGGCAAAAGCTTTGCCAATGCTAGATTTTATATACCAAATAAATGGTGTAAGATCACATCGTTAAATCCTCCGTATATCAATGGGTACCAATAGAATGGACTAGTTTCCCGATGCCTCGCTCGTCAGTATTCGGCTAGGTACGAATTGATACACCGACGGTTCAATGATGTGTCTTAATATTTCGCACCTCAAGTGCCGAGCTACAAAAGTGCCATCTACTCTGATGACCAAGAAGTAGAAACATGAGTCGAAAAGAGAAGTTTTCCACAATCCTTTGAGCTGTATTAAAAGTTGCCTGCATGCAGGGCTTCGACAAAAGCTTTGCCAATGCTAGATTTTATATACCAAATAAATGGTGTAAGATCACATCGTTAAATCCTCCGTATATCAATGGGTACCAATAGAATAGACTACTTTCGCGATGCCTCGCTCGTCACTATTCGGCTAGGTACGAATTGATACACCGACGGTTCAATGATGTGTCTTAATATTTTGCACCTCAAGTGCCGAGCTACAAAAGTGCCATCTACTCTGATGACCAAGAAGTAGAAACACGACTCGAAAAGAGAAGTTTTCCACAATCTTTTGAGCTGTATTAAAAGTTGCCTGCATGCAGGGCTTCGGCAAAAGCTTTGCCAATGCTAGATTTTATATACCAAATAAATGGTGTAAGATCACATCGTTAAATCCTCCGTATATCAATGGGTACCAATAGAATAGAGTAGTTTCCCGATGCCTCGCTCGTCAGTATTCGGCTAGGTACGAATTGATACACCGACGGTTCAATGATGTGTCTTAATATTTTGCACCTCAAGTGCCGAGCTACAAAAGTGCCATCTACTCTGATGACCAAGAAGTAGAAACACGACTCGAAAAGAGAAGTTTTCCACAATCTTTTGAGCTTTATTAAAAGTTGCCTGCATGCAGGGCTTCGGCAAAAGCTTTGCCAATGCTAGATTTTATATACCAAATAAATGGTGTAAGATCACATCGTTAAATCCTCCATATATCAATGGGTATCAATAGAATAGACTAGTTTCACGATGCCTCGTTCGTCAGTATTCGGCTAGGTACGAATTGATACACCGACGGTTCAATGATGTGTCTTAATATTTCGCACCTCAAGTGCCGAGCTACAAAAGTGCCATCTACTCTGATGACCAAGAAGTAGAAACACGACTCGAAAAGAGAAGTTTTCCACAATCTTTTGAGCTGTATTAAAAGTTGCCTGCATGCTGGGCTTCGGCAAAAGCTTTGCCAATGCTAGACTTTATATACCAAATAAATGGTGTAAGATCACATCGTTAAATCCTCCGTATATCAATGGGTACCAATAGAATAGACTAGTTTCACGATTCCTCGCTCGTCAGTATTCGGCTAGGTACGAATTGATACACCGACGGTTCAATGATGTGTCTTAATATTTCGCACTTCAAGTGCCGAGCTAAAAAAGTGCCATCTACTCTGATGAACAAGAAGTAGAAACACGACTCGAAAAGAGAAGCTTTCCACAATCTTTTGAGCTGTATTAAAAGTTGCGTGCATGCAGGGCTTCGGCAAAAGCTTTGCCAATGCTAGATTTTATATACCAAATAAATGGTGTAAGATCACTTCGTCAAATCCTCCGTGTATCAATGGGTACCAATAGAATAGACTAGTTTAGCGATGCCTCGCTCGTCAGTATTCGGCTAGGTACGAATTGATACACCGACGGTTCAATGATGTGTCTTAATATTTCGCACCTCAAGTGCCGAGCTACAAAAGTGCCATCTACTCTGATGACCAAGAAGTAGAAACACGACTCGAAAAGAGAAGTTTTCCACAATCTTTTGAGCTGTATTAAAAGTTGCCTGCATGCAGGGCTTCGGCAAAAGCTTTGCCAATGCTAGATTTTATATACCAAATAAATGGTGTAAGATCACATCGTTAAATCCTACGTATATCAATGGGTACCAATAGAATAGACTAGTTTCGCGATGCCTCGCTCGTCAGTATTCGGCTAGGTACGAATTGATACACCGACGGTTTAATGATGTGTCTTAATATTTCGCACTTCAAGTGCCGAGCTACAAAAGTGCCATCTACTCTGATGACCAAGAAGTAGAAACACGACTCGAAAAGAGAAGTTTTGCACAATCTTTTGAGCTGTATTAAAAGTTGCCTGCATGCAGGGCTTCGGTAAAAGCTTTGCCAATGCTACATTTTATATACCAAATAAATGGTGTAAGATCACATCGTTAAATCCTCCGTATATCAATGGGTACCAATAGAATAGACTAGTTTCGCGATGCCTCGCTCGTCAGTATTCGGCTAGGAACGAATTGATACACCGACGGTTCAATGATGTGTCTTAATATTTCGCACCTCAAGTGCCGAGCTACAAAAGTGCCATCTACTCTGATGACCAAGAAGTAGAAACACGACTCGAAAAGAGAAGTTTTCCACAATCTTTTGAGCTGTATTAAAAGTTGCCTGCATGCAGGGCTTCGGCAAAAGCTTTGCCAATGCTAGATTTTATATACCAAATAAATGGTGTAAGATCACATCGTTAAATCCTACGTATATCACTGGGTACCAATAGAATAGACCAGTTTCGCGATGCCTCACTCGTCAGTATTCCGCTAGGTACGAATTGATACACCGACGGTTCAATGATGTGTCTTAATATTTCGCACCTCAAGTGCCTAGCTACAAAAGTGCCATCTACTCTGATGACCAAGAAGTAGAAACACGACTCGAAAAGGGAAGTTTTCCACAATCTTTTGGGCTGTATTAAAAGTTGCCTGCATGCAGGGCTTCGGTAAAAGCTTTGCCAATGCTACATTTTATATACCAAATAAATGGTGTAAGATCACATCGTTAAATCCTCCGTATATCAATGGGTACCAATAGAATAGACTAGTTTCGCGATGCCTCGCTCGTCAGTATTCGGCTAGGTACGAATTGATACACCGACGGTTCAATGATGTGTCTTAATATTTCGCATCTCAAGTGCCGAGCTACAAAAGTGCCATCTACTCTGATGACCAAGAAGTAGAAACACGACTCGAAAAGAGAAGTTTTCCACAATCTTTTGAGCTCTATTAAAAGTTGCCTGCAAGCAGGGCTTCGGCAAAAGCTTTGCCAATGCTAGATTTTGTATACCAAATAAATGGTGTAAGATCACATCGTTAAATCCTCCGTATATCAATGGGTACCAATAGAATAGACTAGTTTCGCGATGCCTCGCTCTTCAGTATTCGGCTAGGTACGAATTGACACACTGACCGTTCAATGATGTGTCTTAATATTTCGCACCTTAAGTGCCGAGCTACAAAAGTTCCATCTACTCTGATGACCAAGAAGTAGAAACACGACTCGAAAAGAGAAGTTTTCCACAATCTTTTGAGCTGTATTAAAAGATGCCTGCATGCAGGGCTTCGGCAAAAGCTTTGCCAATGCTAGATTTTATATACCAAATAAATGGTGTAAGATCACATCGTTAAATCCTCCGGATATCAATGGGTACCAATAGAATAGACTAGTTTCGCGATGCCTCGCTCGTCAGTATTCGGCTAGGTACGAATTGATACACCGACGGTTCAATGATGTGTCTTAATATTTCGCACCTCAAGTGCCGAGCTACAAAATTGCCATCTACTCTGATGACCAAGAAGTAGAAACACGACTCGAAAAGAGAAGTTTTCTACAATCTTTTGAGCTGTATTAAAAGTTGCCGGCATGCAGGGCTTCGGCAAAAGCTTTGCCAATGCTAGATTTTATATACCAAATAAATGGTGTAAGATCACATCGTTAAATCCTACGTATATCAATGGGTACCAATAGAATAGACTAGTTTCGCGATGCCTCGCTCGTCAGTATTCGGCTAGGTACGAATTGATACACCGACGGTTCAATGATGTGTCTTAATATTTCGCACCTCAGGTGCCGAGCTACAAAAGTGCTATCTACTCTGATGACCAAGAAGTAAAAACACGACTCGAAAAGAGAAGTTTTCCACAATCTTTTGAGCTGTATTAAAAGTTGCCTGCATGCAGGGCTTCGGCAAAAGCTTTTCCAATGCTAGATTTTGTATACCAAATAAATGGTGTAAGATCACATCGTTAAATCCTCCGTATATCAATGGGTACCAATAGAATAGACTAGTTTCGCGATGCCTCGCTCGTCAGTATTCGGCTAGGTACGAATTGATACACCGACGGTTCAATGATGTGTCTTAATATTTCGCACCTCAAGTGCCGAGCTACAAAAGTTCTATCTACTCTGATGACCAAGAAGTAGAAACACGACTCGAAAAGAGAAGTTTTCCACAATCTTTTGAGCTGTATTAAAAGATGCCTGCATGCAGGGCTTCGGCACAAGCTTTGCGAATGCTAGATTTTATATACCAAATAAATGGTGTAAGATCACATCTTTAAATCCTCCGGATATCAATGGGTACCAATAGAATAGACTAGTTTCGCGAAGCCTCGCTCGTCAGTATTCGGCTAGGTACGAATTGATACACCGACGGTTCAATGATGTGTCTTAATATTTCGCACCTCAAGTGCCGAGCTACAAAAGTGCCATCTACTCTGATGACCAAGAAGTAGAAACACGACTCGAAAAGAGAAGTTTTCCACAATCTTTTGAGCTGTATTAAAAGTTGCCTGCATGCAGGGCTTCGGCAAAAGCTTTGCCAATGCTAGATTTTATATACCAAATAAATGGTGTAAGATCACATGGTGTAAGATCACATCGTTAAATCCTCCGTATATCAATGGGTACCAATAGAATAGACTAGTTTCGCGATGCCTCGCTCGTCAGTATTCGGCTAGCTACGAATTGATACACCGACGGTTCAATGATGTGTCTTAATATTTCGCACCTCAAGTGCCAAACTACAAAAGTGCCGTCTACTCTGCTGACCAAGAAGTAGAAACACGACTCGAAAAGAGAAGTTTTCCACAATCCTTTGAGCTGTATTAAAAGTTGCCTGCATGCATGGCTTCGGCAAAACCTTTGCCAATGCTAGATTTTATATACCAAATAAATGGTGTAAGATCACATCGTTAAATGCTCCGTATATCAATGGGCACCAAAAGAATAGACTAGTTTCGCGATGCCTCGCTCGTCAGTATTCGGCTAGGTACGAATTGATACACCGACGGTTCAATGATGTGTCTTAATATTTCGCACCTCAAGTGCCGAGCTACAAAAGTGCCATCTACTCTGATGACCAAGAAGTAGAAACACGAGTCGAAAAGAGAAGTTTTCCACAATCTTTTGAGCTGTATTAAAAGTTGCCTGCATGCAGGGCTTCGGCAAAAGCTTTGCCAATGCTAGATTTTATATACCAAATAAATGGTGTAAGATCACATCGTTAAATCCTCCGTATATCAATGGGTACCAATAGAATGGACTAGTTTCCCGATGCCTCGCTCGTCAGTATTCGGCTAGGTACGAATTGATACACCGACGGTTCAATGATGTGTCTTAATATTTCGCACCTCAAGTGCCGAGCTACAAAAGTGCCATCTACTCTGATGACCAAGAAGTAGAAACATGAGTCGAAAAGAGAAGTTTTCCACAATCCTTTGAGCTGTATTAAAAGTTGCCTGCATGCAGGGCTTCGACAAAAGCTTTGCCAATGCTAGATTTTATATACCAAATAAATGGTGTAAGATCACATCGTTAAATCCTCCGTATATCAATGGGTACCAATAGAATAGACTACTTTCGCGATGCCTCGCTCGTCAGTATTCGGCTAGGTACGAATTGATACACCGACGGTTCAATGATGTGTCTTAATATTTTGCACCTCAAGTGCCGAGCTACAAAAGTGCCATCTACTCTGATGACCAAGAAGTAGAAACACGACTCGAAAAGAGAAGTTTTCCACAATCATTTGAGCTGTATTAAAAGTTGCCTGCATGCAGGGCTTCGGCAAAAGCTTTGCCAATGCTAGATTTTATATACCAAATAAATGGTGTAAGATCACATCGTTAAATCCTCCGTATATCAATGGGTACCAATAGAATAGACTAGTTTCCCGATGCCTCGCTCGTCAGTATTCGGCTAGGTACGAATTGATACACCGACGGTTCAATGATGTGTCTTAATATTTCGCACCTCAAGTTCCGAGCTACAAAAGTGCCATCTACTCTGATGAAGTAGAAACATGAGTCGAAAAAAGAAGTTTTCCACAATCTTTTGAGCTTTATTAAAAGTTGCCTGCATGCAGGGCTTCGGCAAAAGATTTGCCAATGCTAGATTCTATATACCAAATAAATGGTGTAAGATCACATCGTTAAATCCTCCGTATATCAATGGGTACCAATAGAATAGACTACTTTCGCGATGCCTCGCTCGTCAATATTCAGCTAGGTACGAATTGATACACCGACGGTTCAATGATGTGTCTTAATATTTTGCACCTCAAGTGCCGAGCTACAAAAGTGCCATCTACTCTGATGACCAAGAAGTAGAAACACGACTCGAAAAGAGAAGTTTTCCACAATCTTTTGAGCTTTATTAAAAGTTGCCTGCATGCAGGGCTTCGGCAAAAGCTTTGCCAATGCTAGATTTTATATACCAAATAAATGGTGTAAGATCACATCGTTAAATCCTCCATATATCAATGGGTATCAATAGAATAGACTAGTTTCACGATGCCTCGTTCGTCAGTATTCGGCTAGGTACGAATTGATACACCGACGGTTCAATGATGTGTCTTAATATTTCGCACCTCAAGTGCCGAGCTACAAAAGTGCCATCTACTCTGATGACCAAGAAGTAGAAACACGACTCGAAAAGAGAAGTTTTCCACAATCTTTTGAGCTGTATTAAAAGTTGCCTGCATGCTGGGCTTCGGCAAAAGCTTTGCCAATGCTAGACTTTATATACCAAATAAATGGTGTAAGATCACATCGTTAAATCCTCCGTATATCAATGGGTACCAATAGAATAGACTAGTTTCGCGATGGCTCGCTCGTCAGTATTCGGCTAGGTACGAATTGATACACCGACGGTTCAATGATGTGTCTTAATATTTCGCACCTCAAGTGCCGAGCTACAAAAGTGCCATCTACTCTGATGACCAAGAAGTAGAAACACGAGTCGAAAAGAGAAGTTTTCCACAATCCTTTGAGCTGTATTAAAAGTTGCCTGCATGCAGGACTTCGACAAAAGCTTTGCCAATGCTAGATTTTATATACCAAATAAATGGTGTAAGATCACATCGTTAAATCCTCCGTATATCAATGGGTACCAATAGAATAGACTACTTTCGCGATGCCTCGCTCGTCAGTATTCGGCTAGGTACGAATTGATACACCGACGGTTCAATGATGTGTCTTAATATTTTGCACCTCAAGTGCCGAGCTACAAAAGTGCCATCTACTCTGATGACCAAGAAGTAGAAACACGACTCGAAAAGAGAAGTTTTCCACAATCTTTTGAGCTTTATTAAAAGTTGCCTGCATGCAGGGCTTCGGCAAAAGCTTTGCCAATGTTAGATTTTATATACCAAATAAATGGTGTAAGATCACATCGTTAAATCCTCCGTATATCAATGGGTACCAATAGAATAGACTAGTTTCCCGATGCCTCGCTCGTCAGTATTCGGCTAGGTACGAATTGATACACCGACGGTTCAATGATGTGTCTTAATATTTCGCACCTCAAGTTCCGAGCTACAAAAGTGCCATCTACTCTGATGAAGTAGAAACATGAGTCGAAAAAAGAAGTTTTCCACAATCTTTTGAGCTGTATTAAAAGTTGCCTGCATGCAGGGCTTCGGCAAAAGCTTTGCCAATGCTAGATTCTATATACCAAATAAATGGTGTAAGATCACATCGTTAAATCCTCCGTATATCAATGGGTACCAATAGAATAGACTACTTTCGCGATGCCTCGCTCGTCAATATTCAGCTAGGTACGAATTGATACACCGACGGTTCAATGATGTGTCTTAATATTTTGCACCTCAAGTGCCGAGCTACAAAAGTGCCATCTACTCTGATGACCAAGAAGTAGAAACACGACTCGAAAAGAGAAGTTTTCCACAATCTTTTGAGCTTTATTAAAAGTTGCCTGCATGCAGGGCTTCGGCAAAAGCTTTGCCAATGCTAGATTTTATATACCAAATAAATGGTGTAAGATCACATCGTTAAATCCTCCATATATCAATGGGTATCAATAGAATAGACTAGTTTCACGATGCCTCGTTCGTCAGTATTCGGCTAGGTACGAATTGATACACCGACGGTTCAATGATGTGTCTTAATATTTCGCACCTCAAGTGCCGAGCTACAAAAGTGCCATCTACTCTGATGACCAAGAAGTAGAAACACGACTCGAAAAGAGAAGTTTTCCACAATCTTTTGAGCTGTATTAAAAGTTGCCTGCATGCTGGGCTTCGGCAAAAGCTTTGCCAATGCTAGACTTTATATACCAAATAAATGGTGTAAGATCACATCGTTAAATCCTCCGTATATCAATGGGTACCAATAGAATAGACTAGTTTCACGATTCCTCGCTCGTCAGTATTCGGCTAGGTACGAATTGATACACCGACGGTTCAATGATGTGTCTTAATATTTCGCACTTCAAGTGCCGAGCTAAAAAAGTGCCATCTACTCTGATGAACAAGAAGTAGAAACACGACTCGAAAAGAGAAGTTTTCCACAATCTTTTGAGCTGTATTAAAAGTTGCGTGCATGCAGGGCTTCGGCAAAAGCTTTGCCAATGCTAGATTTTATATACCAAATAAATGGTGTAAGATCACTTCGTCAAATCCTCCGTGTATCAATGGGTACCAATAGAATAGACTAGTTTAGCGATGCCTCGCTCGTCAGTATTCGGCTAGGTACGAATTGATACACCGACGGTTCAATGATGTGTCTTAATATCTCGCACCTCAAGTGCCGAGCTACAAAAGTGCCATCTACTCTGATGACCAAGAAGTAGAAACACGACTCGAAAAGAGAAGTTTTCCACAATCTTTTGAGCTGTATTAAAAGTTGCCTGCATGCAGGGCTTCGGCAAAAGCTTTGCCAATGCTAGATTTTATATACCAAATAAATGGTGTAAGATCACATCGTTAAATCCTACGTATATCAATGGGTACCAATAGAATAGACTAGTTTCGCGATGCCTCGCTCGTCAGTATTCGGCTAGGTACGAATTGATACACCGACGGTTTAATGATGTGTCTTAATATTTCGCACTTCAAGTGCCGAGCTACAAAATTGCCATCTACTCTGATGACCAAGAAGTAGAAACACGACTCGAAAAGAGAAGTTTTGCACAATCTTTTGAGCTGTATTAAAAGTTGCCTGCATGCAGGGCTTCGGTAAAAGCTTTGCCAATGCTACATTTTATATACCAAATAAATGGTGTAAGATCACATCGTTAAATCCTCCGTATATCAATGGGTACCAATAGAATAGACTAGTTTCGCGATGCCTCGCTCGTCAGTATTCGGCTAGGAACGAATTGATACACCGACGGTTCAATGATGTGTCTTAATATTTCGCACCTCAAGTGCCGAGCTACAAAAGTGCCATCTACTCTGATGACCAAGAAGTAGAAACACGACTCGAAAAGAGAAGTTTTCCACAATCTTTTGAGCTGTATTAAAAGTTGCCTGCATGCAGGGCTTCGGCAAAAGCTTTGCCAATGCTAGATTTTATATACCAAATAAATGGTGTAAGATCACATCGTTAAATCCTACGTATATCACTGGGTACCAATAGAATAGACTAGTTTCGCCATGCCTCACTCGTCAGTATTCCGCTAGGTACGAATTGATACACCGACGGTTCAATGATGTGTCTTAATATTTCGCACCTCAAGTGCCTAGCTACAAAAGTGCCATCTACTCTGATGACCAAGAAGTAGAAACACGACTCGAAAAGGGAAGTTTTCCACAATCTTTTGGGCTGTATTAAAAGTTGCCTGCATGCAGGGCTTCGGTAAAAGCTTTGCCAATGCTACATTTTATATACCAAATAAATGGTGTAAGATCACATCGTTAAATCCTCCGTATATCAATGGGTACCAATAGAATAGACTAGTTTCGCGATGCCTCGCTCGTCAGTATTCGGCTAGGTACGAATTGATACACCGACGGTTCAATGATGTGTCTTAATATTTCGCATCTCAAGTGCCGAGCTACAAAAGTGCCATCTACTCTGATGACCAAGAAGTAGAAACACGACTCGAAAAGAGAAGTTTTCCACAATCTTTTGAGCTCTATTAAAAGTTGCCTGCAAGCAGGGCTTCGGCAAAAGCTTTGCCAATGCTAGATTTTGTATACCAAATAAATGGTGTAAGATCACATCGTTAAATCCTCCGTATATCAATGGGTACCAATAGAATAGACTAGTTTCGCGATGCCTCGCTCTTCAGTATTCGGCTAGGTACGAATTGATACACTGACGATTCAATGATGTGTCTTAATATTTCGCACCTTAAGTGCCGAGCTACAAAAGTTCCATCTACTCTGATGACCAAGAAGTAGAAACACGACTCGAAAAGAGAAGTTTTCCACAATCTTTTGAGCTGTATTAAAAGATGCCTGCATGCAGGGCTTTGGCAAAAGCTTTGCCAATGCTAGATTTTATATACCAAATAAATGGTGTAAGATCACATCGTTAAATCCTCCGGATATCAATGGGTACCAATAGAATAGACTAGTTTCGCGATGCCTCGCTCGTCAGTATTCGGCTAGGTACGAATTGATACACCGACGGTTCAATGATGTGTCTTAATATTTCGCACCTCAAGTGCCGAGCTACAAAAGTGCCATCTACTCTGATGACCAAGAAGTAGAAACACGACTCGAAAAGAGAAGTTTTCTACAATCTTTTGAGCTGTATTAAAAGTTGCCGGCATGCAGGGCTTCGGCAAAAGCTTTGCCAATGCTAGATTTTATATACCAAATAAATGGTGTAAGATCACATCGTTAAATCCTACGTATATCAATGGGTACCAATAGAATAGACTAGTTTCGCGATGCATCGCTCGTCAGTATTCGGCTAGGTACGAATTGATTCACCGACGGTTCAATGATGTGTCTTAATATTTCGCACCTCAGGTGCCGAGCTACAAAAGTGCTATCTACTCTGATGACCAAGAAGTAAAAACACGACTCGAAAAGAGAAGTTTTCCACAATCTTTTGAGCTGTATTAAAAGTTGCCTGCATGCAGGGCTTCGGCAAAAGCTTTTCCAATGCTAGATTTTGTATACCAAATAAATGGTGTAAGATCACATCGTTAAATCCTCCGTATATCAATGGGTACCAATAGAATAGACTAGTTTCGCGATGCCTCGCTCGTCAGTATTCGGCTAGGTACGAATTGATACACCGACGGTTCAATGATGTGTCTTAATATTTCGCACCTCAAGTGCCGAGCTACAAAAGTTCTATCTACTCTGATGACCAAGAAGTAGAAACACGACTCGAAAAGAGAAGTTTTCCACAATCTTTTGAGCTGTATTAAAAGATGCCTGCATGCAGGGCTTCGGCACAAGCTTTGCGAATGCTAGATTTTATATACCAAATAAATGGTGTAAGATCACATCTTTAAATCCTCCGGATATCAATGGGTACCAATAGAATAGACTAGTTTCGCGATGCCTCGCTCGTCAGTATTCGGCTAGGTACGAATTGATACACCGACGGTTCAATGATGTGTCTTAATATTTCGCACCTCAAGTGCCGAGCTACAAAAGTGCCATCTACTCTGATGACCAAGAAGTAGAAACACGACTCGAAAAGAGAAGTTTTCCACAATCTTTTGAGCTGTATTAAAAGTTGCCTGCATGCAGGGCTTCGGCAAAAGCTTTGCCAATGCTAGATTTTATATACCAAATAAATGGTGTAAGATCACATGGTGTAAGATCACATCGTTAAATCCTCCGTATATCAATGGGTACCAATAGAATAGACTAGTTTCGCGATGCCTCGCTCGTCAGTATTCGGCTAGGTACGAATTGATACACCTACGGTTCAATGATGTGTCTTAATATTTCGCACCTCAAGTGCCGAGCTACAAAAGTGCCGTCTACTCTGATGACCAAGAAGTAGAAACACGACTCGAAAAGAGAAGTTTTCCACAATCCTTTGAGCTGTATTAAAAGTTGCCTGCATGCATGGCTTCGGCAAAACCTTTGCCAATGCTAGATTTTATATACCAAATAAATGGTGTAAGATCACATCGTTAAATGCTCCGTATATCAATGGGTACCAAAAGAATAGACTAGTTTCGCGATGCCTCGCTCGTCAGTATTCGGCTAGGTACGAATTGATACACCGACGGTTCAATGATGTGTCTTAATATTTCGCACTTCAAGTGCCGAGCTAAAAAAGTGCCATCTACTCTGATGAACAAGAAGTAGAAACACGACTCGAAAAGAGAAGTTTTCCACAATCTTTTGAGCTGTATTAAAAGTTGCGTGCATGCAGGGCTTCGGCAAAAGCTTTGCCAATGCTAGATTTTATATACCAAATAAATGGTGTAAGATCACTTCGTCAAATCCTCCGTGTATCAATGGGTACCAATAGAATAGACTAGTTTAGCGATGCCTCGCTCGTCAGTATTCGGCTAGGTACGAATTGATACACCGACGGTTCAATGATGTGTCTTAATATTTCGCACCTCAAGTGCCGAGCTACAAAAGTGCCATCTACTCTGATGACCAAGAAGTAGAAACACGACTCGAAAAGAGAAGTTTTCCACAATCTTTTGAGCTGTATTAAAAGTTGCCTGCATGCAGGGCTTCGGCAAAAGCTTTGCCAATGCTAGATTTTATATACCAAATAAATGGTGTAAGATCACATCGTTAAATCCTACGTATATCAATGGGTACCAATAGAATAGACTAGTTTCGCGATGCCTCGCTCGTCAGTATTCGGCTAGGTACGAATTGATACACCGACGGTTTAATGATGTGTCTTAATATTTCGCACTTCAAGTGCCGAGCTACAAAAGTGCCATCTACTCTGATGACCAAGAAGTAGAAACACGACTCGAAAAGAGAAGTTTTGCACAATCTTTTGAGCTGTATTAAAAGTTGCCTGCATGCAGGGCTTCGGTAAAAGCTTTGCCAATGCTACATTTTATATACCAAATAAATGGTGTAAGATCACATCGTTAAATCCTCCGTATATCAATGGGTACCAATAGAATAGACTAGTTTCGCGATGCCTCGCTCGTCAGTATTCGGCTAGGAACGAATTGATACACCGACGGTTCAATGATGTGTCTTAATATTTCGCACCTCAAGTGCCGAGCTACAAAAGTGCCATCTACTCTGATGACCAAGAAGTAGAAACACGACTCGAAAAGAGAAGTTTTCCACAATCTTTTGAGCTGTATTAAAAGTTGCCTGCATGCAGGGCTTCGGCAAAAGCTTTGCCAATGCTAGATTTTATATACCAAATAAATGGTGTAAGATCACATCGTTAAATCCTACGTATATCACTGGGTACCAATAGAATAGACTAGTTTCGCGATGCCTCACTCGTCAGTATTCCGCTAGGTACGAATTGATACACCGACGGTTCAATGATGTGTCTTAATATTTCGCACCTCAAGTGCCTAGCTACAAAAGTGCCATCTACTCTGATGACCAAGAAGTAGAAACACGACTCGAAAAGGGAAGTTTTCCACAATCTTTTGGGCTGTATTAAAAGTTGCCTGCATGCAGGGCTTCGGTAAAAGCTTTGCCAATGCTAGACTTTATATACCAAATAAATGGTGTAAGATCACATCGTTAAATCCTCCGTATATCAATGGGTACCAATAGAATAGACTAGTTTCGCTATGCCTCGCTCGTCAGTATTCGGCTAGGTACGAATTGATACACCGACGGTTCAATGATGTGTCTTAATATTTCGCACCTCAAGTGCCGAGCTACAAAAGTGCCATCTACTCTGATGACCAAGAAGTAGAAACACGACTCGAAAAGAGAAGTTTTCTACAATCTTTTGAGCTGTATTAAAAGTTGCCGGCATGCAGGGCTTCGGCAAAAGCTTTGCCAATGCTAGATTTTATATACCAAATAAATGGTGTAAGATCACATCGTTAAATCCTACGTATATCAATGGGTACCAATAGAACAGACTAGTTTCGCGATGCCTCGCTCGTCAGTATTCGGCTAGGTACGAATTGATACACCGACGGTTCAATGATGTGTCTTAATATTGCGCACCTCAAGTGCCGAGCTACAAAAGTGCCATCTACTCTGATGACCAAGAAGTAGAAACACGACTCGAAAAGGGAAGTTTTCCACAATCTTTTGAGTTGTATTAAAAGTTGCCTGCATGCAGGGCTTCGGTAAAAGCTTTGCCAATGCTAGATTTTATATACCAAATAAATGGTGTAAGATCACATCGGTAAATCCTCCGTATATCAATGGGTACCAATAGAATAGACTAGTTTCGCGATGCCTCGCTCGTCAGTATTCGGCTAGGTACGAATTGATACACCGACGGTTCAATGATGTGTCTTAATATTTCGCACCTCAAGTGCCGAGCTACAAAAGTGCCATCTACTCTGATGACCAAGAAGTAGAAACACGACACGAAAAGAGAAGTTTTCCACAATCTTTTGAGCTATATTAAAAGTTGCCTGCATGCAGGGCTTCGGCAAAAGCTTTGCCAATGTTAGATTTTGTATACCAAATAAATGGTGTAAGATCACATCGTTAAATCCTCCGTATATCAATGGGTACCAATAGAATAGACTAGTTTCGCGATGCCTCGCTCGTCAGTATTCGGCTAAGTACGAATTGATACACCGAGGGTTCAATGATGTGTCTTAATATTGCGCACCTCAAGTGCCGAGCTACAAAAGTGCCATCTACTCTGATGACCAAGATGTAGAAACACGACTCGAAAAGGGAAGTTTTCCACAATCTTTTGGGCTGTATTAAAAGTTGCCTGCATGCAGGGCTTCGGTAAAAGTTTTGCTAATGCTACATTTTATATACCAAATAAATGGTGTAAGATCACATCGTTAAATCCTCCGTATATCAATGGGTACCAATAGAATAGACTAGTTTCGCGATGCCTCGCTCGTCAGTATTCGGCTAGGTACGAATTGATACACCGACGGTTCAATGATGTGTCTTAATATTGCGCACCTCAAGTGCCGAGCTACAAAAGTGCCATCTACTCTGATGACCAAGATGTAGAAACACGACTCGAAAAGGGAAGTTTTCCACAATCTTTTGAGCTGTATTAAAAGTTGCCTGCATGCAGGGCTTCGGCAAAAGCTTTGCCAATGCTAGATTTTATATACCAAATAAATGGTGTAAGATCACATCGTTAAATCCTACGTATATCACTGGGTACCAATAGAATAGACTAGTTTCGCCATGCCTCACTCGTCAGTATTCCGCTAGGTACGAATTGATACACCGACGGTTCAATGATGTGTCTTAATATTTCGCACCTCAAGTGCCTAGCTACAAAAGTGCCATCTACTCTGATGACCAAGAAGTAGAAACACGACTCGAAAAGGGAAGTTTTCCACAATCTTTTGGGCTGTATTAAAAGTTGCCTGCATGCAGGGCTTCGGTAAAAGCTTTGCCAATGCTACATTTTATATACCAAATAAATGGTGTAAGATCACATCGTTAAATCCTCCGTATATCAATGGGTACCAATAGAATAGACTAGTTTCGCGATGCCTCGCTCGTCAGTATTCGGCTAGGTACGAATTGATACACCGACGGTTCAATGATGTGTCTTAATATTTCGCATCTCAAGTGCCGAGCTACAAAAGTGCCATCTACTCTGATGACCAAGAAGTAGAAACACGACTCGAAAAGAGAAGTTTTCCACAATCTTTTGAGCTCTATTAAAAGTTGCCTGCAAGCAGGGCTTCGGCAAAAGCTTTGCCAATGCTAGATTTTGTATACCAAATAAATGGTGTAAGATCACATCGTTAAATCCTCCGTATATCAATGGGTACCAATAGAATAGACTAGTTTCGCGATGCCTCGCTCTTCAGTATTCGGCTAGGTACGAATTGATACACTGACGATTCAATGATGTGTCTTAATATTTCGCACCTTAAGTGCCGAGCTACAAAAGTTCCATCTACTCTGATGACCAAGAAGTAGAAACACGACTCGAAAAGAGAAGTTTTCCACAATCTTTTGAGCTGTATTAAAAGATGCCTGCATGCAGGGCTTCGGCAAAAGCTTTGCCAATGCTAGATTTTATATACCAAATAAATGGTGTAAGATCACATCGTTAAATCCTCCGGATATCAATGGGTACCAATAGAATAGACTAGTTTCGCGATGCCTCGCTCGTCAGTATTCGGCTAGGTACGAATTGATACACCGACGGTTCAATGATGTGTCTTAATATTTCGCACCTCAAGTGCCGAGCTACAAAAGTGCCATCTACTCTGATGACCAAGAAGTAGAAACACGACTCGAAAAGAGAAGTTTTCTACAATCTTTTGAGCTGTATTAAAAGTTGCCGGCATGCAGGGCTTCGGCAAAAGCTTTGCCAATGCTAGATTTTATATACCAAATAAATGGTGTAAGATCACATCGTTAAATCCTACGTATATCAATGGGTACCAATAGAATAGACTAGTTTCGCGATGCCTCGCTCGTCAGTATTCGGCTAGGTACGAATTGATTCACCGACGGTTCAATGATGTGTCTTAATATTTCGCACCTCAGGTGCCGAGCTACAAAAGTGCTATCTACTCTGATGACCAAGAAGTAAAAACACGACTCGAAAAGAGAAGTTTTCCACAATCTTTTGAGCTGTATTAAAAGTTGCCTGCATGCAGGGCTTCGGCAAAAGCTTTTCCAATGCTAGATTTTGTATACCAAATAAATGGTGTAAGATCACATCGTTAAATCCTCCGTATATCAATGGGTACCAATAGAATAGACTAGTTTCGCGATGCCTCGCTCGTCAGTATTCGGCTAGGTACGAATTGATACACCGACGGTTCAATGATGTGTCTTAATATTTCGCACCTCAAGTGCCGAGCTACAAAAGTTCTATCTACTCTGATGACCAAGAAGTAGAAACACGACTCGAAAAGAGAAGTTTTCCACAATCTTTTGAGCTGTATTAAAAGATGCCTGCATGCAGGGCTTCGGCACAAGCTTTGCGAATGCTAGATTTTATATACCAAATAAATGGTGTAAGATCACATCTTTAAATCCTCCGGATATCAATGGGTACCAATAGAATAGACTAGTTTCGCGATGCCTCGCTCGTCAGTATTCGGCTAGGTACGAATTGATACACCGACGGTTCAATGATGTGTCTTAATATTTCGCACCTCAAGTGCCGAGCTACAAAAGTGCCATCTACTCTGATGACCAAGAAGTAGAAACACGACTCGAAAAGAGAAGTTTTCCACAATCTTTTGAGCTGTATTAAAAGTTGCCTGCATGCAGGGCTTCGGCAAAAGCTTTGCCAATGCTAGATTTTATATACCAAATAAATGGTGTAAGATCACATGGTGTAAGATCACATCGTTAAATCCTCCGTATATCAATGGGTACCAATAGAATAGACTAGTTTCGCGATGCCTCGCTCGTCAGTATTCGGCTAGGTACGAATTGATACACCTACGGTTCAATGATGTGTCTTAATATTTCGCACCTCAAGTGCCGAGCTACAAAAGTGCCGTCTACTCTGATGACCAAGAAGTAGAAACACGACTCGAAAAGAGAAGTTTTCCACAATCCTTTGAGCTGTATTAAAAGTTGCCTGCATGCATGGCTTCGGCAAAACCTTTGCCAATGCTAGATTTTATATACCAAATAAATGGTGTAAGATCACATCGTTAAATGCTCCGTATATCAATGGGTACCAAAAGAATAGACTAGTTTCGCGATGCCTCGCTCGTCAGTATTCGGCTAGGTACGAATTGATACACCGACGGTTCAATGATGTGTCTTAATATTTCGCACTTCAAGTGCCGAGCTAAAAAAGTGCCATCTACTCTGATGAACAAGAAGTAGAAACACGACTCGAAAAGAGAAGTTTTCCACAATCTTTTGAGCTGTATTAAAAGTTGCGTGCATGCAGGGCTTCGGCAAAAGCTTTGCCAATGCTAGATTTTATATACCAAATAAATGGTGTAAGATCACTTCGTCAAATCCTCCGTGTATCAATGGGTACCAATAGAATAGACTAGTTTAGCGATGCCTCGCTCGTCAGTATTCGGCTAGGTACGAATTGATACACCGACGGTTCAATGATGTGTCTTAATATTTCGCACCTCAAGTGCCGAGCTACAAAAGTGCCATCTACTCTGATGACCAAGAAGTAGAAACACGACTCGAAAAGAGAAGTTTTCCACAATCTTTTGAGCTGTATTAAAAGTTGCCTGCATGCAGGGCTTCGGCAAAAGCTTTGCCAATGCTAGATTTTATATACCAAATAAATGGTGTAAGATCACATCGTTAAATCCTACGTATATCAATGGGTACCAATAGAATAGACTAGTTTCGCGATGCCTCGCTCGTCAGTATTCGGCTAGGTACGAATTGATACACCGACGGTTTAATGATGTGTCTTAATATTTCGCACTTCAAGTGCCGAGCTACAAAAGTGCCATCTACTCTGATGACCAAGAAGTAGAAACACGACTCGAAAAGAGAAGTTTTGCACAATCTTTTGAGCTGTATTAAAAGTTGCCTGCATGCAGGGCTTCGGTAAAAGCTTTGCCAATGCTACATTTTATATACCAAATAAATGGTGTAAGATCACATCGTTAAATCCTCCGTATATCAATGGGTACCAATAGAATAGACTAGTTTCGCGATGCCTCGCTCGTCAGTATTCGGCTAGGAACGAATTGATACACCGACGGTTCAATGATGTGTCTTAATATTTCGCACCTCAAGTGCCGAGCTACAAAAGTGCCATCTACTCTGATGACCAAGAAGTAGAAACACGACTCGAAAAGAGAAGTTTTCCACAATCTTTTGAGCTGTATTAAAAGTTGCCTGCATGCAGGGCTTCGGCAAAAGCTTTGCCAATGCTAGATTTTATATACCAAATAAATGGTGTAAGATCACATCGTTAAATCCTACGTATATCACTGGGTACCAATAGAATAGACTAGTTTCGCGATGCCTCACTCGTCAGTATTCCGCTAGGTACGAATTGATACACCGACGGTTCAATGATGTGTCTTAATATTTCGCACCTCAAGTGCCTAGCTACAAAAGTGCCATCTACTCTGATGACCAAGAAGTAGAAACACGACTCGAAAAGGGAAGTTTTCCACAATCTTTTGGGCTGTATTAAAAGTTGCCTGCATGCAGGGCTTCGGTAAAAGCTTTGCCAATGCTAGACTTTATATACCAAATAAATGGTGTAAGATCACATCGTTAAATCCTCCGTATATCAATGGGTACCAATAGAATAGACTAGTTTCGCTATGCCTCGCTCGTCAGTATTCGGCTAGGTACGAATTGATACACCGACGGTTCA
The DNA here is from genome assembly GCF_917563875.1 of Diabrotica virgifera virgifera. Lineage (NCBI taxonomy): Eukaryota > Metazoa > Arthropoda > Insecta > Coleoptera > Chrysomelidae > Diabrotica > Diabrotica virgifera. The sequence continues at coordinate 75,565,193 of NC_065452.1, read as the reverse complement.
ATGATGTGTCTTAATATTTCGCACCTCAAGTGCCGAGCTACAAAAGTGCCATCTACTCTGATGACCAAGAAGTAGAAACACGACTCGAAAAGAGAAGTTTTCTACAATCTTTTGAGCTGTATTAAAAGTTGCCGGCATGCAGGGCTTCGGCAAAAGCTTTGCCAATGCTAGATTTTATATACCAAATAAATGGTGTAAGATCACATCGTTAAATCCTACGTATATCAATGGGTACCAATAGAACAGACTAGTTTCGCGATGCCTCGCTCGTCAGTATTCGGCTAGGTACGAATTGATACACCGACGGTTCAATGATGTGTCTTAATATTGCGCACCTCAAGTGCCGAGCTACAAAAGTGCCATCTACTCTGATGACCAAGAAGTAGAAACACGACTCGAAAAGGGAAGTTTTCCACAATCTTTTGAGTTGTATTAAAAGTTGCCTGCATGCAGGGCTTCGGTAAAAGCTTTGCCAATGCTAGATTTTATATACCAAATAAATGGTGTAAGATCACATCGGTAAATCCTCCGTATATCAATGGGTACCAATAGAATAGACTAGTTTCGCGATGCCTCGCTCGTCAGTATTCGGCTAGGTACGAATTGATACACCGACGGTTCAATGATGTGTCTTAATATTTCGCACCTCAAGTGCCGAGCTACAAAAGTGCCATCTACTCTGATGACCAAGAAGTAGAAACACGACACGAAAAGAGAAGTTTTCCACAATCTTTTGAGCTATATTAAAAGTTGCCTGCATGCAGGGCTTCGGCAAAAGCTTTGCCAATGTTAGATTTTGTATACCAAATAAATGGTGTAAGATCACATCGTTAAATCCTCCGTATATCAATGGGTACCAATAGAATAGACTAGTTTCGCGATGCCTCGCTCGTCAGTATTCGGCTAAGTACGAATTGATACACCGAGGGTTCAATGATGTGTCTTAATATTGCGCACCTCAAGTGCCGAGCTACAAAAGTGCCATCTACTCTGATGACCAAGATGTAGAAACACGACTCGAAAAGGGAAGTTTTCCACAATCTTTTGGGCTGTATTAAAAGTTGCCTGCATGCAGGGCTTCGGTAAAAGTTTTGCTAATGCTACATTTTATATACCAAATAAATGGTGTAAGATCACATCGTTAAATCCTCCGTATATCAATGGGTACCAATAGAATAGACTAGTTTCGCGATGCCTCGCTCGTCAGTATTCGGCTAGGTACGAATTGATACACCGACGGTTCAATGATGTGTCTTAATATTGCGCACCTCAAGTGCCGAGCTACAAAAGTGCCATCTACTCTGATGACCAAGATGTAGAAACACGACTCGAAAAGGGAAGTTTTCCACAATCTTTTGGGCTGTATTAAAAGTTGCCTGCATGCAGGGCTTCGGTAAAAGCTTTGCCAATGCTACATTTTATATACCAAATAAATGGTGTAAGATCACATCGTTAAATCCTACGTATATCAATGGGTACCAATAGAACAGACTAGTTTCGCGATGCCTCGCTCGTCAGTATTCGGCTAGGTACGAATTGATACACCGACGGTTCAATGATGTGTCTTAATATTGCGCACCTCAAGTGCCGAGCTACAAAAGTGCCATCTACTCTGATGACCAAGAAGTAGAAACACGACTCGAAAAGGGAAGTTTTCCACAATCTTTTGAGTTGTATTAAAAGTTGCCTGCATGCAGGGCTTCGGTAAAAGCTTTGCCAATGCTAGATTTTATATACCAAATAAATGGTGTAAGATCACATCGGTAAATCCTCCGTATATCAATGGGTACCAATAGAATAGACTAGTTTCGCGATGCCTCGCTCGTCAGTATTCGGCTAGGTACGAATTGATACACCGACGGTTCAATGATGTGTCTTAATATTTCGCACCTCAAGTGCCGAGCTACAAAAGTGCCATCTACTCTGATGACCAAGAAGTAGAAACACGACACGAAAAGAGAAGTTTTCCACAATCTTTTGAGCTGTATTAAAAGTTGCCTGCATGCAGGGCTTCGGTAAAAGCTTTGCCAATGCTACATTTTATATACCAAATAAATGGTGTAAGATCACATCGTTAAATCCTCCGTATATCAATGGGTACCAATAGAATAGACTAGTTTCGCGATGCCTCGCTCGTCAGTATTCGGCTAAGTACGAATTGATACACCGAGGGTTCAATGATGTGTCTTAATATTGCGCACCTCAAGTGCCTAGCTACAAAAGTGCCATCTACTCTGATGACCAAGAAGTAGAAACACGACTCGAAAAGGGAAGTTTTCCACAATCTTTTGGGCTGTATTAAAAGTTACCTGCATGCAGGGCTTCGGCAAAAGCTTTGCCAATGCTAGATTTTATATACCAAATAAATGGTGTAAGATCACATCCTTAAATCCTACGTATATCACTGGGTACCAATAGAATAGACTAGTTTCGCGATGCCTCACTCGTCAGTATTCCGCTAGGTACGAATTGATACACCGACGGTTCAATGATGTGTCTTAATATTTCGCACCTCAAGTGCCTAGCTACAAAAGTGCCATCTACTCTGATGACCAAGAAGTAGAAACACGACTCGAAAAGGGAAGTTTTCCACAATCTTTTGGGCTGTATTAAAAGTTGCCTGCGTGCAGGGCTTCGGTAAAAGTTTTGCCAATGCTAGACTTTATATACCAAATAAATGGTGTAAGATCACATCGTTAAATCCTCCGTATATCAATGGGTACCAATAGAATAGACTAGTTTCGCGATGCCTCGCTCGTCAGTATTCGGCTAGGTACGAATTGATACACCGACGGTTCAATGATGTGTCTTAATATTTCGCACCTCAAGTGCCGAGCTACAAAAGTGCCATCTACTCTGATGACCAAGAAGTAGAAACACGACTCGAAAAGAGAAGTTTTCTACAATCTTTTGAGCTGTATTAAAAGTTGCCGGCATGCAGGGCTTCGGCAAAAGCTTTGCCAATGCTAGATTTTATATACCAAATAAATGGTGTAAGATCACATCGTTAAATCCTACGTATATCAATGGGTACCAATAGAACAGACTAGTTTCGCGATGCCTCGCTCGTCAGTATTCGGCTAGGTACGAATTGATACACCGACGGTTCAATGATGTGTCTTAATATTGCGCACCTCAAGTGCCGAGCTACAAAAGTGCCATCTACTCTGATGACCAAGATGTAGAAACACGACTCGAAAAGGGAAGTTTTCCACAATCTTTTGGGCTGTATTAAAAGTTGCCTGCATGCAGGTCTTCGGTAAAAGCTTTGCCAATGCTACATTTTATATACCAAATAAATGGTGTAAGATCACATCGTTAAATCCTCCGTATATCAATGGGTACCAATAGAATAGACTAGTTTCGCGATGCCTCGCTCGTCAGTATTCGGCTAGGAACGAATTGATACACCGACGGTTCAATGATGTGTCTTAATATTTCGCACCTCAAGTGCCGAGCTACAAAAGTGCCATCTACTCTGATGACCAAGAAGTAGAAACACGACTCGAAAAGAGAAGTTTTCCACAATCTTTTGAGCTGTATTAAAAGTTGCCTGCATGCAGGTCTTCGGCAAAAGCTTTGCCAATGCTAGATTTTATATACCAAATAAATGGTGTAAGATGACATCGTTAAATCCTACGTATATCACTGGGTACCAATAGAATAGACTAGTTTCGCGATGCCTCACTCGTCAGTATTCCGCTAGGTACGAATTGATACACCGACGGTTCAATGATGTGTCTTAATATTTCGCACCTCAAGTGCCTAGCTACAAAAGTGCCATCTACTCTGATGACCAAGAAGTAGAAACACGACTCGAAAAGGGAAGTTTTCCACAATCTTTTGAGTTGTATTAAAAGTTGCCTGCATGCAGGGCTTCGGTAAAAGCTTTGCCAATGCTAGATTTTATATACCAAATAAATGGTGTAAGATCACATCGTTAAATCCTCCGTATATCAATGGGTACCAATAGAATAGACTAGTTTCGCGATGCCTCGCTCGTCAGTATTCGGCTAGGTACGAATTGATACACCGACGGTTCAATGATGTGTCTTAATATTTCGCACCTCAAGTGCCGAGCTACAAAAGTGCCATCTACTCTGATGACCAAGAAGTAGAAACACGACACGAAAAGAGAAGTTTTCCACAATCTTTTGAGCTGTATTAAAAGTTGCCTGCATGCAGGGCTTCGGCAAAAGCTTTGCCAATGTTAGATTTTGTATACCAAATAAATGGTGTAAGATCACATCGTTAAATCCTCCGTATATCAATGGGTACCAATAGAATAGACTAGTTTGGCGATGCCTCGCTCGTCAGTATTCGGCTAAGTACGAATTGATACACCGAGGGTTCAATGATGTGTCTTAATATTGCGCACCTCAAGTGCCGAGCTACAAAAGTGCCATCTACTCTGATGACCAAGATGTAGAAACACGACTCGAAAAGGGAAGTTTTCCACAATCTTTTGGGCTGTATTAAAAGTTGCCTGCATGCAGGGCTTCGGTAAAAGCTTTGCCAATGCTACATTTTATATACCAAATAAATGGTGTAAGATCACATCGTTAAGTCCTCCGTATATCAATGGGTACCAATAGAATAGACTAGTTTCGCGATGCCTCGCTCGTCAGTATTCGGCTAGATACGAATTGATACACCGACGGTTCAATGATGTGTCTTAATATTTCGCACCTCAAGTGCCGAGCTACAAAAGTGCCATCTACTCTGATGACCCAGAAGTAGAAACACGACTCGAAAAGAGAAGTTTTCCACAATCTTTTGAGCTGTATTAAAAGTTGCCTGCAAGCAGGGCTTCGGCAAAAGCTTTGAAAATGCTAGATTTTGTATACCAAATAAATGGTGTAAGATCACATCGTTAAATCCTCCGTATATCAATGGGTACCAATAGAATAGACTAGTTTCGCGATGCCTCGCTCTTCAGTAATCGGCTAGGTACGAATTGATACACTGACGGTTCAATGATGTGTCTTAATATTTCGCACCTCAAGTGCCGAGCTACAAAAGTTCCATTTACTCTGATGACCAAGAAGTAGAAACACGACTCGAAAAAAAAAGTTTTCCAAAATCTTTTGAGCTGTATTAAAAGATGCCTGCATGCAGGGCTTCGGCAAAAGCTTTGCCAACGCTAGATTTTATATACCAAATAAATTGTGTAATATCACATCGTTAAATCCTCCGGATATCAATGGGTACCAATAGAATAGACTAGTTTCGCGATGCCTCGCTCGTCAGTATTCGGCTAGGTACGAATTGATACACCGACGGTTCAATGATGTGTCTTAATATTTCGCACCTCAAGTGCCGAGCTACAAAAGTGCCATCTACTCTGATGACCAAGAAGTAGAAACACGACTCGAAAAGAGAAGTTTTCTACAATCTTTTGAGCTGTATTAAAAGTTGCCTGCATGCAGGGCTTCGGCAAAAGCTTTGCCAATGCTAGATTTTATATACCAAATAAATGGTGTAAGATCACATCGTTAAATCCTACGTATATCAATGGGTACCAATAGAATAGACTAGTTTCGCGATGCCTCGCTCCTCAGTATTCGGCAAGGTACGAATTGATACACCGACGGTTCAATGATGTGTCTTAATATTGCGCACCTCAAGTGCCGAGCTACAAAAGTGCCATCTACTCTGATGACCAAGAAGTAGAAACACGACTCGAAAAGAGAAGTTTTCCACAATCTTTTGAGCTGTATTAAAAGTTGCCTGCATGCAGGGCTTCGGCAAAAGCTTTGCCAATGCTAGATTTTATATACCAAATAAATGGTGTAAGATCACATCGTTAAATCCTCCGTATATCAATGGGTACCGATAGAATAGACTAGTTTCCCGATGCCTCGCTCGTCAGTATTCGGCTAGGTACGAATTGATACACCGACGGTTCAATGATGTGTCTTAATATTTCGCACCTCAAGTGCCGAGCTACAAAAGTGCCATCTGCTCTGATGACCAAGAAGTAGAAACATGAGTCGAAAAGAGAAGTTTTCCACAATCTTTTGAGCTGTATTAAAAGTTGCCTGCATGCAGGGCTTCGACAAAAGCTTTGCCAATGCTAGATTTTATATACCAAATAAATGGTGTAAGATCACATCGCTAAATCCTCCGTATATCAATGGGTACCAATAGAATAGACTACTTTCGCGATGCCTCGCTCGTCAGTATTCGGCTAGGTACGAATTGATACACCGACGGTTCAATGATGTGTCTTAATATTTTGCACCTCAAGTGCCGAGCTACAAAAGTGCCATCTACTCTGATGACCAAGAAGTAGAAACACGACTCGAAAAGAGAAGTTTTCCACAATCTTTTGAGCTGTATTAAAAGTTGCCTGCATGCAGGGCTTCGGCAAAAGCTTTGCCAATGCTAGATTTTATATACCAAATAAATGGTGTAAGATCACATCGTTAAATCCTCCGTATATCAATGGGTATCAATAGAATATACTAGTTTCACGATGCCTCGCTCGCCAGTATTCGGCTAGGTACGAATTGATACACCGACGGTTCAATGATGTGTCTTAATATTTCGCACCTCAAGTGCCGAGCTACAAAAGTGCCATCTACTCTGATGACCAAGAAGTAGAAACACGACTCGAAAAGAGAAGTTTTCCACAATCTTTTGAGCTGTATTAAAAGTTGCCTGCATGCAGGGCTTCGGCAAAAGCTTTGCCAATGCTAGATTTTATATACCAAATAAATGGTGTAAGATCACATCGTTAAATCCTCCGTATATCAATGGGTACCAATAGAATAGACTAGTTTCGCGATGCCTCGCTCGTCAGTATTCGGCTAGGTACGAATTGATACACCGACGGTTCAATGATGTGTCTTAATATTTCGCACCTCAAGTGCCGAGCTACAAAAGTGCTATCTACTCTGATGACCAAGAAGTAGAAACACGACTCGAAAAGAGAAGTTTTCCACAATCTTTTGAGCTGTATTAAAAGTTGCCTGCATGCAGGGCTTCGGCAAAAGCTTTGCCAATGCTAGATTTTATATACCAAATAAATGGTGTAAGATCACATCGTTAAATCCTACGTATATCACTGGGTACCAATAGAATAGACTAGTTTCGCGATGCCTCACTCGTCAGTATTCCGCTAGGTACGAATTGATACACCGACGGTTCAATGATGTGTCTTAATATTTCGCACCTCAAGTGCCTAGCTACAAAAGTGCCATCTACTCTGATGACCAAGAAGTAGAAACACGACTCGAAAAGGGAAGTTTTCCACAATCTTTTGGGCTGTATTAAAAGTTGCCTGCATGCAGGGCTTCGGTAAAAGTTTTGCCAATGCTAGACTTTATATACCAAATAAATGGTGTAAGATCACATCGTTAAATCCTCCGTATATCAATGGGTACCAATAGAATAGACTAGTTTCGCGATGCCTCGCTCGTCAGTATTCGGCTAGGTACGAATTGATACACCGACGGTTCAATGATGTGTCTTAATATTTCGCACCTCAAGTGCCGAGCTACAAAAGTGCCATCTACTCTGATGACCAAGAAGTAGAAACACGACTCGAAAAGAGAAGTTTTCTACAATCTTTTGAGCTGTATTAAAAGTTGCCGGCATGCAGGGCTTCGGCAAAAGCTTTGCCAATGCTAGATTTTATATACCAAATAAATGGTGTAAGATCACATCGTTAAATCCTACGTATATCAATGGGTACCAATAGAACAGACTAGTTTCGCGATGCCTCGCTCGTCAGTATTCGGCTAGGTACGAATTGATACACCGACGGTTCAATGATGTGTCTTAATATTGCGCACCTCAAGTGCCGAGCTACAAAAGTGCCATCTACTCTGATGACCAAGATGTAGAAACACGACTCGAAAAGGGAAGTTTTCCACAATCTTTTGGGCTGTATTAAAAGTTGCCTGCATGCAGGTCTTCGGTAAAAGCTTTGCCAATGCTACATTTTATATACCAAATAAATGGTGTAAGATCACATCGTTAAATCCTCCGTATATCAATGGGTACCAATAGAATAGACTAGTTTCGCGATGCCTCGCTCGTCAGTATTCGGCTAGGAACGAATTGATACACCGACGGTTCAATGATGTGTCTTAATATTTCGCACCTCAAGTGCCGAGCTACAAAAGTGCCATCTACTCTGATGACCAAGAAGTAGAAACACGACTCGAAAAGAGAAGTTTTCCACAATCTTTTGAGCTGTATTAAAAGTTGCCTGCATGCAGGTCTTCGGCAAAAGCTTTGCCAATGCTAGATTTTATATACCAAATAAATGGTGTAAGATGACATCGTTAAATCCTACGTATATCACTGGGTACCAATAGAATAGACTAGTTTCGCGATGCCTCACTCGTCAGTATTCCGCTAGGTACGAATTGATACACCGACGGTTCAATGATGTGTCTTAATATTTCGCACCTCAAGTGCCTAGCTACAAAAGTGCCATCTACTCTGATGACCAAGAAGTAGAAACACGACTCGAAAAGGGAAGTTTTCCACAATCTTTTGAGTTGTATTAAAAGTTGCCTGCATGCAGGGCTTCGGTAAAAGCTTTGCCAATGCTAGATTTTATATACCAAATAAATGGTGTAAGATCACATCGTTAAATCCTCCGTATATCAATGGGTACCAATAGAATAGACTAGTTTCGCGATGCCTCGCTCGTCAGTATTCGGCTAGGTACGAATTGATACACCGACGGTTCAATGATGTGTCTTAATATTTCGCACCTCAAGTGCCGAGCTACAAAAGTGCCATCTACTCTGATGACCAAGAAGTAGAAACACGACACGAAAAGAGAAGTTTTCCACAATCTTTTGAGCTGTATTAAAAGTTGCCTGCATGCAGGGCTTCGGCAAAAGCTTTGCCAATGTTAGATTTTGTATACCAAATAAATGGTGTAAGATCACATCGTTAAATCCTCCGTATATCAATGGGTACCAATAGAATAGACTAGTTTGGCGATGCCTCGCTCGTCAGTATTCGGCTAAGTACGAATTGATACACCGAGGGTTCAATGATGTGTCTTAATATTGCGCACCTCAAGTGCCGAGCTACAAAAGTGCCATCTACTCTGATGACCAAGATGTAGAAACACGACTCGAAAAGGGAAGTTTTCCACAATCTTTTGGGCTGTATTAAAAGTTGCCTGCATGCAGGGCTTCGGTAAAAGCTTTGCCAATGCTACATTTTATATACCAAATAAATGGTGTAAGATCACATCGTTAAATCCTCCGTATATCAATGGGTACCAATAGAATAGACTAGTTTCGCGATGCCTCGCTCGTCAGTATTCGGCTAGATACGAATTGATACACCGACGGTTCAATGATGTGTCTTAATATTTCGCACCTCAAGTGCCGAGCTACAAAAGTGCCATCTACTCTGATGACCAAGAAGTAGAAACACGACTCGAAAAGAGAAGTTTTCCACAATCTTTTGAGCTGTATTAAAAGTTGCCTGCAAGCAGGGCTTCGGCAAAAGCTTTGAAAATGCTAGATTTTGTATACCAAATAAATGGTGTAAGATCACATCGTTAAATCCTCCGTATATCAATGGGTACCAATAGAATAGACTAGTTTCGCGATGCCTCGCTCTTCAGTAATCGGCTAGGTACGAATTGATACACTGACGGTTCAATGATGTGTCTTAATATTTCGCACCTCAAGTGCCGAGCTACAAAAGTTCCATTTACTCTGATGACCAAGAAGTAGAAACACGACTCGAAAAAAAAAGTTTTCCAAAATCTTTTGAGCTGTATTAAAAGATGCCTGCATGCAGGGCTTCGGCAAAAGCTTTGCCAACGCTAGATTTTATATACCAAATAAATTGTGTAATATCACATCGTTAAATCCTCCGGATATCAATGGGTACCAATAGAATAGACTAGTTTCGCGATGCCTCGCTCGTCAGTATTCGGCTAGGTACGAATTGATACACCGACGGTTCAATGATGTGTCTTAATATTTCGCACCTCAAGTGCCGAGCTACAAAAGTGCCATCTACTCTGATGACCAAGAAGTAGAAACACGACTCGAAAAGAGAAGTTTTCTACAATCTTTTGAGCTGTATTAAAAGTTGCCTGCATGCAGGGCTTCGGCAAAAGCTTTGCCAATGCTAGATTTTATATACCAAATAAATGGTGTAAGATCACATCGTTAAATCCTACGTATATCAATGGGTACCAATAGAATAGACTAGTTTCGCGATGCCTCGCTCGTCAGTATTCGGCAAGGTACGAATTGATACACCGACGGTTCAATGATGTGTCTTAATATTGCGCACCTCAAGTGCCGAGCTACAAAAGTGCCATCTACTCTGATGACCAAGAAGTAGAAACACGACTCGAAAAGAGAAGTTTTCCACAATCTTTTGAGCTGTATTAAAAGTTGCCTGCATGCAGGGCTTCGGCAAAAGCTTTGCCAATGCTAGATTTTATATACCAAATAAATGGTGTAAGATCACATCGTTAAATCCTCCGTATATCAATGGGTACCGATAGAATAGACTAGTTTCCCGATGCCTCGCTCGTCAGTATTCGGCTAGGTACGAATTGATACACCGACGGTTCAATGATGTGTCTTAATATTTCGCACCTCAAGTGCCGAGCTACAAAAGTGCCATCTACTCTGATGACCAAGAAGTAGAAACATGAGTCGAAAAGAGAAGTTTTCCACAATCTTTTGAGCTGTATTAAAAGTTGCCTGCATGCAGGGCTTCGACAAAAGCTTTGCCAATGCTAGATTTTATATACCAAATAAATGGTGTAAGATCACATCGCTAAATCCTCCGTATATCAATGGGTACCAATAGAATAGACTACTTTCGCGATGCCTCGCTCGTCAGTATTCGGCTAGGTACGAATTGATACACCGACGGTTCAATGATGTGTCTTAATATTTTGCACCTCAAGTGCCGAGCTACAAAAGTGCCATCTACTCTGATGACCAAGAAGTAGAAACACGACTCGAAAAGAGAAGTTTTCCACAATCTTTTGAGCTGTATTAAAAGTTGCCTGCATGCAGGGCTTCGGCAAAAGCTTTGCCAATGCTAGATTTTATATACCAAATAAATGGTGTAAGATCACATCGTTAAATCCTCCGTATATCAATGGGTATCAATAGAATATACTAGTTTCACGATGCCTCGCTCGCCAGTATTCGGCTAGGTACGAATTGATACACCGACGGTTCAATGATGTGTCTTAATATTTCGCACCTCAAGTGCCGAGCTACAAAAGTGCCATCTACTCTGATGACCAAGAAGTAGAAACACGACTCGAAAAGAGAAGTTTTCCACAATCTTTTGAGCTGTATTAAAAGTTGCCTGCATGCAGGGCTTCGGCAAAAGCTTTGCCAATGCTAGATTTTATATACCAAATAAATGGTGTAAGATCACATCGTTAAATCCTCCGTATATCAATGGGTACCAATAGAATAGACTAGTTTCGCGATGCCTCGCTCGTCAGTATTCGGCTAGGTACGAATTGATACACCGACGGTTCAATGATGTGTCTTAATATTTCGCACCTCAAGTGCCGAGCTACAAAAGTGCTATCTACTCTGATGACCAAGAAGTAGAAACACGACTCGAAAAGAGAAGTTTTCCACAATCTTTTGAGCTGTATTAAAAGTTGCCTGCATGCAGGGCTTCGGCAAAAGCTTTGCCAATGCTAGATTTTATATACCAAATAAATAGTGTAAGATCACATCGTTAAATCCTACGTATATCAATGGGTACCAATAGAATAGACTAGTTTCGCGATGCCTCGCTCGTCAGTATTCCGCTAAGTACGAATTGATACACCGACGGTTCAATGATGTGTCTTAATATTTCGCACCTCAAGTGCCGAGCTACAAAAGTGCCATCTACTCTGATGACCAAGAAGTAGAAACACGACTCGAAAAGGGAAGTTTTCCACAATCTTTTGAGCTGTATTAAAAGTTGCCTGCATGCAGGACTTCGGTAAAAGCTTTGCCAATGCTACTTTTTATATACCAAATAAATGGTGTAAGATAACATCGTTAAATCTTCCGTATATCAATGGGTACCAATAGAATAGACTAGTTTCGCGATGCCTCGCTCGTCAGTATTCGGCTAGGTACGAATTGATACACCTATGGTTCAATGATGTGTCTTAATATTTCGCACCTCAATGCCGAGCTACAAAAGTGCCATCTACTCTGATGACCAAGAAGTAGAAACACGACTCGAAAAGAGAAGTTTTCCACAATCTTTTGAGCTGTATTAAAAGTTGCCTGCATGCAGGGCTTCGGCAAAAGCTTTGCGAATGCTAGATTTTATATACCAAATAAATGGTGTAAGATCACATCGTTAAATCCTCCGGATATCAATGGGTACCAATAGAATAGACTAGTTTCGCGAAGCCTCGCTCGTCAGTATTCGGCTAGGTACGAATTGATACACCGACGGTTCAATGATGTGTCTTAATATTTCGCACCTCAAGTGCCGAGCTACAAAAGTGCCATCTACTCTGATGACCAACAAGTAGAAACACGACTCGAAAAGAGAAGTTTTCCACAATCTTTTGAGCTGTATTAAAAGTTGCCTGCATGCAGGGCTTCGGCAAAAGCTTTGCCAATGCTAGATTTTATATACCAAATATATGGTGTAAGATAACATCGTTAAATCTTCCGTATATCAATGGGTACCAATAGAATAGACTAGTTTCGCGATGCCTCGCTCGTCAGTATTCGGCTAGGTACGAATTGATACACCTATGGTTCAATGATGTGTCTTAATATTTCGCACCTCAAGTGCCGAGCTACAAAAGTGCCATCTACTCTGATGACCAAGAAGTAGAAACACGACTCGAAAAGAGAAGTTTTCCACAATCTTTTGAGCTGTATTAAAAGTTGCCTGCATGCAGGGCTTCGGCGAAAGCTTTGCCAATGCTAGATTTTATATACCAAATAAATGGTGTAAGATCACATCGTTAAATCCTCCGTATATCAATGGGTACCAATAGAATAGGCTAGTTTCCCGATGCCTCGCTCGTCAGTATTCGGCTAGGTACGAATTGATACACCGACGGTTCAATGATGTGTCTTAATATTTCGCACCTCAAGTTCCGAGCTACAAAAGTGCCATCTACTCTGATGACCAAGAAGTAGAAACATGAGTCGAAAAGAGAAGTTTTCCACAATCCTTTGAGCTGTATTAAAAGTTGCCTGCATGCAGGGCTTCGACAAAAGCTTTGCCAATGCTAGATTTTATATACCAAATAAATGGTGTAAGATCACATCGTTAAATCCTCCGTATATCAATGGGTACCAATAGAATAGACTACTTTCGCGATGCCTCGCTCGTCAGTATTCGGCTAGGTACGAATTGATACACCTATGGTTCAATGATGTGTCTTAATATTTCGCACCTCAAGTGCCGAGCTACAAAAGTGCCATCTACTCTGATGACCAAGAAGTAGAAACACGACTCGAAAAGAGAAGTTTTCCACAATCTTTTGAGCTGTATTAAAAGTTGCCTGCATGCAGGGCTTCGGCGAAAGCTTTGCCAATGCTAGATTTTATATACCAAATAAACGGTGTAAGATCACATCGTTAAATCCTCCGTATATCAATGGGTACCAATAGAATAGGCTAGTTTCCCGATGCCTCGCTCGTCAGTATTCGGCTAGGTACGAATTGATACACCGACGGTTCAATGATGTGTCTTAATATTTTGCACCTCAAGTGCCGAGCTACAAAACTGCCATCTACTCTGATGACCAAGAAGTAGAAACACGACTCGAAAAGAGAAGTTTTCCACAATCTTTTGAGCTGTATTAAAAGTTGCCTGCATGCAGGGCTTCGGCAAAAGCTTTGCCAATGCTAGATTTTATATACCAAATAAATGGTGTAAGATCACATCGTTAAATCCTCCGTATATCAATGGGTACCAATAGAATAGACTAGTTTCCCGATGCCTCGCTCGTCAGTATTCGGCTAGGTACGAATTGATACACCGACGGTTCAATGATGTGTCTTAATATTTCGCACCTCAAGTTCCGAGCTACAAAAGTGCCATCTACTCTGATGAAGTAGAAACATGAGTCGAAAAAAGAAGTTTTCCACAATCTTTTGAGCTGTATTAAAAGTTGCCTGCATGCAGGGCTTCGGCAAAAGCTTTGCCAATGCTAGATTCTATATACCAAATAAATGGTGTAAGATCACATCGTTAAATCCTCCGTATATCAATGGGTACCAATAGAATAGACTACTTTCGCGATGCCTCGCTCGTCAATATTCAGCTAGGTACGAATTGATACACCGACGGTTCAATGATGTGTCTTAATATTTTGCACCTCAAGTGCCGAGCTACAAAAGTGCCATCTACTCTGATGACCAAGAAGTAGAAACACGACTCGAAAAGAGAAGTTTTCCACAATCTTTTGAGCTTTATTAAAAGATGGCTGCATGCAGGGCTTCGGCAAAAGCTTTGCCAATGCTAGATTTTATATACCAAATAAATGGTGTAAGATCACATCGTTAAATCCTCCATATATCAATGGGTATCAATAGAATAGACTAGTTTCACGATGCCTCGTTCGTCAGTATTCGGCTAGGTACGAATTGATACACCGACGGTTCAATGATGTGTCTTAATATTTCGCACCTCAAGTGCCGAGCTACAAAAGTGCCATCTACTCTGATGACCAAGAAGTAGAAACACGACTCGAAAAGAGAAGTTTTCCACAATCTTTTGAGCTGTATTAAAAGTTGCCTGCATGCTGGGCTTCGGCAAAAGCTTTGCCAATGCTAGACTTTATATACCAAATAAATGGTGTAAGATCACATCGTTAAATCCTCCGTATATCAATGGGTACCAATAGAATAGACTAGTTTCACGATTCTTCGCTCGTCAGTATTCGGCTAGGTACGAATTGATACACGGACGGTTCAATGATGTGTCTTAATATTTCGCACTTCAAATGCCGAGCTAAAAAAGTGCCATCTACTCTGATGAACAAGAAGTAGAAACACGACTCGAAAAGAGAAGTTTTCCACAATCTTTAGAGCTGTATTAAAAGTTGCGTGCATGCAGGGCTTCGGCAAAAGCTTTGCCAATGCTAGATTTTATATACCAAATAAATGGTGTAAGATCACTTCGTCAAATCCTCCGTGTATCAATGGGTACCAATAGAATAGACTAGTTTAGCGATGCCTCGCTCGTCAGTATTCGGCTAGGTACGAATTGATACACCGACGGTTCAATGATGTGTCTTAATATTTCGCACCTCAAGTGCCGAGCTACAAAAGTGCCATCTACTCTGATGACCAAGAAGTAGAAACACGACTCGAAAAGAGAAGTTTTCCACAATCTTTTGAGCTGTATTAAAAGTTGCCTGCATGCAGGGCTTCGGCAAAAGCTTTGCCAATGCTAGATTTTATATACCAAATAAATGGTGTAAGATCACATCGTTAAATCCTACGTATATCAATGGGTACCAATAGAATAGACTAGTTTCGCGATGCCTCGCTCGTCAGTATTCGGCTAGGTACGAATTGATACACCGACGGTTTAATGATGTGTCTTAATATTTCGCACTCCAAGTGCCGAGCTACAAAAGTGCCATCTACTCTGATGACCAAGAAGTAGAAACACGACTCGAAAAGAGAAGTTTTGCACAATCTTTTGAGCTGTATTAAAAGTTGCCTGCATGCAGGGCTTCGGTAAAAGCTTTGCCAATGCTACATTTTATATACCAAATAAATGGTGTAAGATCACATCGTTAAATCCTCCGTATATCAATGGGTACCAATAGAATAGACTAGTTTCGCGATGCCTCGCTCGTCAGTATTCGGCTAGGAACGAATTGATACACCGACGGTTCAATGATGTGTCTTAATATTTCGCACCTCAAGTGCCGAGCTACAAAAGTGCCATCTACTCTGATGACCAAGAAGTAGAAACACGACTCGAAAAGAGAAGTTTTCCACAATCTTTTGAGCTGTATTAAAAGTTGCCTGCATGCAGGGCTTCGGCAAAAGCTTTGCCAATGCTAGATTTTATATACCAAATAAATGGTGTAAGATCACATCGTTAAATCCTACGTATATCACTGGGTACCAATAGAATAGACTAGTTTCGCGATGCCTCACTCGTCCGTATTCCGCTAGGTACGAATTGATACACCGACGGTTCAATGATGTGTCTTAATATTTCGCACCTCAAGTGCCTAGCTACAAAAGTGCCATCTACTCTGATGACCAAGAAGTAGAAACACGACTCGAAAAGGGAAGTTTTCCACAATCTTTTGGGCTGTATTAAAAGTTGCCTGCATGCAGGGCTTCGGTAAAAGCTTTGCCAATGCTAGACTTTATATACCAAATAAATGGTGTAAGATCACATCGTTAAATCCTCCGTATATCAATGGGTACCAATAGAATAGACTAGTTTCGCGATGCCTCGCTCGTCAGTATTCGGCTAGGTACGAATTGATACACCGACGGTTCAATGATGTGTCTTAATATTTCGCACCTCAAGTGCCGAGCTACAAAAGTGCCATCTACTCTGATGAACAAGAAGTAGAAACACGACACGAAAAGAGAAGTTTTCCACAATCTTTTGAGCTGTATTAAAAGTTGCCTGCAAGCAGGGCTTCGGCAAAATCTTTGCCAATGCTAGATTTTGTATACCAAATAAATGGTGTAAGATCACATCGTTAAATCCTCCGTATATCAATGGGTACCAATAGAATAGACTAGTCTCGCGGTGCCTCGCTCGTCAGTATTCGGCTAGGTACGAATTGATACACTGACGGTTCAATGATGTGTCTTAATATTTCGCACCTCAAGTGCCGAGCTACAAAAGTTCCATCTATTCTGATGACCAAGAAGTAGAAACACGACTCGAAAAGAGAAGTTTTCCACAATCTTTTGAGCTGTATTAAAAGACGCCTGCATGCAGGGCTTCGGCAAAAGCTTTGCGAATGCTAGATTTTATATACCAAATAAATGGTGTAAGATCACATCGTTAAATCCTCCGGATATCAATGGGTACCAATAGAATAGACTAGTTTCGCGAAGCCTCGCTCGTCAGTATTCGGCTAGGTACGAATTGATACACCGACGGTTCAATGATGTGTCTTAATATTTCGCACCTCAAGTGCCGAGCTACAAAAGTGCCATCTACTCTGATGACCCAGAAGTAGAAACACGACTCGAAAAGAGAAGTTTTCCACAATCTTTTGAGCTGTATTAAAAGTTGCCTGCATGCAGGGCTTCGGCAAAAGCTTTGCCAATGCTAGATTTTATATACCAAATAAATGGTGTAAGATCACATCGTTAAATCTTCCGTATATCAATGGGTACCAATAGAATAGACTAGTTTCGCGATGCCTCGCTCGTCAGTATTCGGCTAGGTACGAATTGATACACCTATGGTTCAATGATGTGTCTTAATATTTCGCACCTCAAGTGCCGAGCTACAAAAGTGCCATCTACTCTGATGACCAAGAAGTAGAAACACGACTCGAAAAGAGAAATTTTCCACAATCTTTTGAGCTGTATTAAAAGTTGCCTGCATGCAGGGCTTCGGCGAAAGCTTTGCCAATGCTAGATTTTATATACCAAATAAAAGGTGTAAGATCACATCGTTAAATCCTCCGTATATCAATGGGTACCAATAGAATAGGCTAGTTTCCCGATGCCTCGCTCGTCAGTATTCGGCTAGGTACGAATTGATACACCGACGGTTCAATGATGTGTCTTAATATTTCGTACCTCAAGTTCCGAGCTACAAAAGTGCCATCTACTCTGATGACCAAGAAGTAGAAACATGAGTCGAAAAGAGAAGTTTTCCACAATCCTTTGAGCTGTATTAAAAGTTGCCTGCATGCAGGGCTTCGACAAAAGCTTTGCCAATGCTAGATTTTATATACCAAATAAATGGTGTAAGATCACATCGTTAAATCCTCCGTATATCAATGGGTACCAATAGAATAGACTACTTTCGCGATGCCTCGCTCGTCAGTATTCGGCTAGGTACGAATTGATACACCGACGGTTCAATGATGTGTCTTAATATTTTGCACCTCAAGTGCCGAGCTACAAAAGTGCCATCTACTCTGATGACCAAGAAGTAGAAACACGACTCGAAAAGAGAAGTTTTCCACAATCTTTTGAGCTGTATTAAAAGTTGCCTGCATGCAGGGCTTCGGCAAAAGCTTTGCCAATGCTAGATTTTATATACCAAATAAATGGTGTAAGATCACATCGTTAAATCCTCCGTATATCAATGGGTACCAATAGAATAGACTAGTTTCCCGATGCCTCGCTCGTCAGTATTCGGCTAGGTACGAATTGATACACCGACGGTTCAATGATGTGTCTTAATATTTCGCACCTCAAGTTCCGAGCTACAAAAGTGCCATCTACTCTGATGAAGTAGAAACATGAGTCGAAAAAAGAAGTTTTCCACAATCTTTTGAGCTGTATTAAAAGTTGCCTGCATGCAGGGCTTCGGCAAAAGCTTTGCCAATGCTAGATTCTATATACCAAATAAATGGTGTAAGATCACATCGTTAAATCCTCCGTATATCAATGGGTACCAATAGAATAGACTACTTTCGCGATGCCTCGCTCGTCAATATTCAGCTAGGTACGAATTGATACACGGACGGTTCAATGATGTGTCTTAATATTTTGCACCTCAAGTGCCGAGCTACAAAAGTGCCATCTACTCTGATGACCAAGAAGTAGAAACACGACTCGAAAAGAGAAGTTTTCCACAATCTTTTGAGCTTTATTAAAAGTTGCCTGCATGCAGGGCTTCGGCAAAAGCTTTGCCAATGCTAGATTTTATATACCAAATAAATGGTGTAAGATCACATCGTTAAATCCTCCATATATCAATGGGTATCAATAGAATAGACTAGTTTCACGATGCCTCGTTCGTCAGTATTCGGCTAGGTACGAATTGATACACCGACGGTTCAATGATGTGTCTTAATATTTCGCACCTCAAGTGCCGAGCTACAAAAGTGCCATCTACTCTGATGACCAAGAAGTAGAAACACGACTCGAAAAGAGAAGTTTTCCACAATCTTTTGAGCTGTATTAAAAGTTGCCTGCATGCTGGGCTTCGGCAAAAGCTTTGCCAATGCTAGGCTTTATATACCAAATAAATGGTGTAAGATCACATCGTTAAATCCTCCGTATATCAATGGGTACCAATAGAATAGACTAGTTTCACGATTCCTCGCTCGTCAGTATTCGGCTAGGTACGAATTGATACACCGACGGTTCAATGATGTGTCTTAATATTTCGCACTTCAAGTGCCGAGCTAAAAAAGTGCCATCTACTCTGATGAACAAGAAGTAGAAACACGACTCGAAAAGAGAAGTTTTCCACAATCTTTTGAGCTGTATTAAAAGTTGCGTGCATGCAGGGCTTCGGCAAAAGCTTTGCCAATGCTAGATTTTATATACCAAATAAATGGTGTAAGATCACTTCGTCAAATCCTCCGTGTATCAATGGGTACCAATAGAATAGACTAGTTTAGCGATGCCTCGCTCGTCAGTATTCGGCTAGGTACGAATTGATACACCGACGGTTCAATGATGTGTCTTAATATTTCGCACTCCAAGTGCCGAGCTACAAAAGTGCCATCTACTCTGATGACCAAGAAGTAGAAACACGACTCGAAAAGAGAAGTTTTGCACAATCTTTTGAGCTGTATTAAAAGTTGCCTGCATGCAGGGCTTCGGTAAAAGCTTTGCCAATGCTAGATTTTATATACCAAATAAATGGTGTAAGATCACATCGTTAAATCCTACGTATATCACTGGGTACCAATAGAATAGACTAGTTTCGCGATGCCTCACTCGTCCGTATTCCGCTAGGTACGAATTGATACACCGACGGTTCAATGATGTGTCTTAATATTTCGCACCTCAAGTGCCTAGCTACAAAAGTGCCATCTACTCTGATGACCAAGAAGTAGAAACACGACTCGAAAAGGGAAGTTTTCCACAATCTTTTGGGCTGTATTAAAAGTTGCCTGCATGCAGGGCTTCGGTTAAAGCTTTGCCAATGCTAGACTTTATATACCAAATAAATGGTGTAAGATCACATCGTTAAATCCTCCGTATATCAATGGGTACCAATAGAATAGACTAGTTTCGCGATGCCTCGCTCGTCAGTATTCGGCTAGGTACGAATTGATACACCGACGGTTCAATGATGTGTCTTAATATTTCGCTCCTCAAGTGCCGAGCTACAAAAGTGCCATCTACTCTGATGAACAAGAAGTAGAAACACGACTCGAAAAGAGAAGTTTTCCACAATCTTTTGAGCTGTATTAAAAGTTGCCTGCAAGCAGGGCTTCGGCAAAATCTTTGCCAATGCTAGATTTTGTATACCAAATAAATGGTGTAAGATCACATCGTTAAATCCTCCGTATATCAATGGATACCAATAGAATAGACTAGTCTCGCGGTGCCTCGCTCGTCAGTATTCGGCTAGGTACGAATTGATACACTGACGGTTCAATGATGTGTCTTAATATTTCGCACCTCAAGTGCCGAGCTACAAAAGTTCCATCTATTCTGATGACCAAGAAGTAGAAACACGACTCGAAAAGAGAAGTTTTCCACAATCTTTTGAGCTGTATTAAAAGACGCCTGCATGCAGGGCTTCGGCAAAAGCTTTGCGAATGCTAGATTTTATATACCAAATAAATGGTGTAAGATCACATCGTTAAATCCTCCGGATATCAATGGGTACCAATAGAATAGACTAGTTTCGCGAAGCCTCGCTCGTCAGTATTCGGCTAGGTACGAATTGATACACCGACGGTTCAATGATGTGTCTTAATATTTCGCACCTCAAGTGCCGAGCTACAAAAGTGCCATCTACTCTGATGACCAAGAAGTAGAAACACGACTCGAAAAGAGAAGTTTTCCACAATCTTTTGAGCTGTATTAAAAGTTGCCTGCATGCAGGGCTTCGGCAAAAGCTTTGCCAATGCTAGATTTTATATACCAAATAAATGGTGTAAGATCACATCGTTAAATCTTCCGTATATCAATGGGTACCAATAGAATAGACTAGTTTCGCGATGCCTCGCTCGTCAGTATTCGGCTAGGTACGAATTGATACACCTATGGTTCAACGATGTGTCTTAATATTTCGCACCTCAAGTGCCGAGCTACAAAAGTGCCATCTACTCTGATGACCAAGAAGTAGAAACACGACTCGAAAAGAGAAATTTTCCACAATCTTTTGAGCTGTATTAAAAGTTGCCTGCATGCAGGGCTTCGGCGAAAGCTTTGCCAATGCTAGATTTTATATACCAAATAAATGGTGTAAGATCACATCGTTAAATCCTCCGTATATCAATGGGTACCAATAGAATAGACTAGTTTCCCGATGCCTCGCTCGTCAGTATTCGGCTAGGTACGAATTGATACACCGACGGTTCAATGATGTGTCTTAATATTTCGCACCTCAAGTTCTGAGCTACAAAAGTGCCATCTACTCTGATGAAGTAGAAACATGAGTCGAAAAAAGAAGTTTTCCACAATCTTTTGAGCTGTATTAAAAGTTGCCTGCATGCAGGGCTTCGGCAAAAGCTTTGCCAATGCTAGATTCTATATACCAAATAAATGGTGTAAGATCACATCGTTAAATCCTCCGTATATCAATGGGTACCAATAGAATAGACTACTTTCGCGATGCCTCGCTCGTCAATATTCAGCTAGGTACGAATTGATACACCGACGGTTCAATGATGTGTCTTAATATTTTGCACCTCAAGTGCCGAGCTACAAAAGTGCCATCTACTCTGATGACCAAGAAGTAGAGACACGACTCGAAAAGAGAAGTTTTCCACAATCTTTTGAGCTTTATTAAAAGTTGCCTGCATGCAGGGCTTCGGCAAAAGCTTTGCCAATGCTAGATTTTATATACCAAATAAATGGTGTAAGATCACATCGTTAAATCCTCCATATATCAATGGGTATCAATAGAATAGACTAGTTTTACGATGCCTCGTTCGTCAGTATTCGGCTAGGTACGAATTGATACACCGACGGTTCAATGATGTGTCTTAATATTTCGCACCTCAAGTGCCGAGCTACAAAAGTGCCATCTACTCTGATGACCAAGAAGTAGAAACACGACTCGAAAAGAGAAGTTTTCCACAATCTTTTGAGCTGTATTAAAAGTTGCCTGCATGCTGGGCTTCGGCAAAAGCTTTGCCAATGCTAGACTTTATATACCAAATAAATGGTGTAAGATCACATCGTTAAATCCTCCGTATATCAATGGGTACCAATAGAATAGACTAGTTTCACGATTCCTCGCTCGTCAGTATTCGGCTAGGTACGAATTGATACACCGACGGTTCAATGATGTGTCTTAATATTTCGCACTTCAAGTGCCGAGCTAAAAAAGTGCCATCTACTCTGATGAACAAGAAGTAGAAACACGACTCGAAAAGAGAAGTTTTCCACAATCTTTTGAGCTGTATTAAAAGTTGCGTGCATACAGGGCTTCGGCAAAAGCTTTGCCAATGCTAGATTTTATATACCAAATAAATGGTGTAAGATCACTTCGTCAAATCCTCCGTGTATCAATGGGTACCAATAGAATAGACTAGTTTAGCGATGCCTCGCTCGTCAGTATTCGGCTAGGTACGAATTGATACACCGACGGTTCAATGATGTGTCTTAATATTTCGCACCTCAAGTGCCGAGCTACAAAAGTGCCATCTACTCTGATGACCAAGAAGTAGAAACACGACTCGAAAAGAGAAGTTTTCCACAATCTTTTGAGCTGTATTAAAAGTTGCCTGCATGCAGGGCTTCGGCAAAAGCTTTGCCAATGCTAGATTTTATATACCAAATAAATGGTGTAAGATCACATCGTTAAAGCCTACGTATATCAATGGGTACCAATAGAATAGACTAGTTTCGCGATGCCTCGCTCGTCAGTATTCGGCTAGGTACGAATTGATACACCGACGGTTTAATGATGTGTCTTAATATTTCGCACTCCAAGTGCCGAGCTACAAAAGTGCCATCTACTCTGATGACCAAGAAGTAGAAACACGACTCGAAAAGAGAAGTTTTGCACAATCTTTTGAGCTGTATTAAAAGTTGCCTGCATGCAGGGCTTCGGTAAAAGCTTTGCCAATGCTACATTTTATATACCAAATAAATGGTGTAAGATCACATCGTTAAATCCTCCGTATATCAATGGGTACCAATAGAATAGACTAGTTTCGCGATGCCTCGCTCGTCAGTATTCGGCTAGGAACGAATTGATACACCGACGGTTCAATGATGTGTCTTAATATTTCGCACCTCAAGTGCCGAGCTACAAAAGTGCCATCTACTCTGATGACCAAGAAGTAGAAACACGACTCGAAAAGAGAAGTTTTCCACAATCTTTTGAGCTGTATTAAAAGTTGCCTGCATGCAGGGCTTCGGCAAAAGCTTTGCCAATGCTAGATTTTATATACCAAATAAATGGTGTAAGATCACATCGTTAAATCCTACGTATATCACTGGGTACCAATAGAATAGACTAGTTTCGCGATGCCTCACTCGTCAGTATTCCGCTAGGTACGAATTGATACACCGACGGTTCAATGATGTGTCTTAATATTTCGCACCTCAAGTGCCTAGCTACAAAAGTGCCATCTACTCTGATGACCAAGAAGTAGAAACACGACTCGAAAAGGGAAGTTTTCCACAATCTTTTGGGCTGTATTAAAAGTTGCCTGCATGCAGGGCTTCGGTAAAAGCTTTGCCAATGCTAGACTTTATATAACAAATAAATGGTGTAAGATCACATCGTTAAATCCTCCGTATATCAATGGGTACCAATAGAATAGACTAGTTTCGCGATGCCTCGCTCGTCAGTATTCGGCTAGGTACGAATTGATACACCGACGGTTCAATGATGTGTCTTAATATTTCGCACCTCAAGTGCCGAGCTACAAAAGTGCCATCTACTCTGATGACCAAGAAGTAGAAACACGACTCGAAAAGAGAAGTTTTCTACAATCTTTTGAGCTGTATTAAAAGTTGCCGGCATGCAGGGCTTCGGCAAAAGCTTTGCCAATGCTAGATTTTATATACCAAATAAATGGTGTAAGATCACATCGTTAAATCCTACGTATATCAATGGGTACCAATAGAACAGACTAGTTTCGCGATGCCTCGCTCGTCAGTATTCGGCTAGGTACGAATTGATACACCGACGGTTCAATGATGTGTCTTAATATTGCGCACCTCAAGTGCCGAGCTACAAAAGTGCCATCTACTCTGATGACCAAGAAGTAGAAACACGACTCGAAAAGGGAAGTTTTCCACAATCTTTTGAGTTGTATTAAAAGACGCCTGCATGCAGGGCTTCGGCAAAAGCTTTGCGAATGCTAGATTTTATATACCAAATAAATGGTGTAAGATCACATCGTTAAATCCTCCGGATATCAATGGGTACCAATAGAATAGACTAGTTTCGCGAAGCCTCGCTCG